>NW_028262391.1:40707921-40735421 GCF_047370975.1 Nipponia nippon
CCCAACAGTTTGCTCCAGAAGTGCTTTTTGTTGCAGTAAAATACATATTGTTCTTAAGCTTTTTTAAAATGTAACTTGTTTGAGAAGTTGCAATATGACGTGGTGTCCAAATGCATGATTAACAAAATGTGCTTTGCCTCTTTTTCTATGATATGTAACAATGCGGGATAATTTCTTAAGGGACAGTGAATATGCTTCATGGATTTTGATTCCCAGCTAGAGTGGCTTTTTTTTTTTTTTTTTTTTTAAGGGAAACCACAATTTCCAGAACAATGAAGGAGTCTGGGAGTTAGAATAGTCTAAAATAAATTAAAAAAGTATTCCAGGGAATCTGAAGGTAGCCCAACTGTTGGTTCTATCTATCAATTGAACACTGTTCTCCAGTCAAACACATGGTCATATCGATGACTTCCTGTGATAAACAGGCTAATGTGGATCATCTTTTCAAAATTAATATAAAATAGGAAAAAGGAGCACATTTTGCACATGGATTAACTCTGATTTGGTATTTGCATTTACTAAAAAAAAAAAGTCTGTAAGTAAGGCACTTGGCTCTGAACTTTTTAAAAAAAAGTCTTGTTCATTAAAGTAGTCCTGGTCCTGTGAAGCTGCAGGTGCTGATGGTGTTTGATCATAAGCATAACCTTAAAATAAGACAAAAGTATAAAACATCTGTTCCAAAAGATGATTCATACACTATACAAAGACTCAGTGGAACTTAGAAATCTAAATCTTTGGGTGCAGTGCTCAGAAATATAAAATTCTTCAAGCACCTTACGCAGGTGACTGTCCTTGTTGGTCCAGGTACGGTCATATACACCCATGACTAACGCCTCTTCCTGCTCCTGTCCAGAGCTTCCAGGTTTTGCGTAATGGATCTTGGGGCTGAACGCAGGATTCGGGAGCTCAGCCAGGTGCCTAATAAATATTGCAAGCCTCTGCTCTTAGATGAGTGCTTTATTGGATGTAGGTAGAAGTGCTTTGTTTAATCAGGACTGTGGCACTCTAGGAAATTCTAGAGTGATCATATATGTCATTCATTTTGTTTCTGTTCAGCGTTTGCGAGTCCTGTGTATTAGCCAATTGTGAAATATTTGGAAAATACATCATTGAAAGTAACATTTCACATTTGTATTTTCCCATAAGTATATTTAACTGTTAATGAAAGCCATGGGACTGAAAGCTGTTGAGACAGAAGTCTTATTCAGGAGACTAGAGCTGTAGTGCTCTCTGACTCATTTGATTCTCCCGTGTCTCCTTTGGGATTCAACCATTTTTAAAAGGAATTACAGATAGCAGTAGAAGAATAGCTTTGACGCTGGCTATTCATTCCATGGTGTTTCAACATAGGGCACAGATTAATGTAATTTATTGTGTTGATTTTTTGTTTTTTGGACATCTGTTCAATACACCCAAACTTCTTCTGTATAAGACTGAGGAGCCATCAGTTGGTAACAGTTAGAAAACATTGGGCTAGATACTCACTGGTGACTTGGAGGTAATACTTTTATGCATTGAATCTCCAGTGCCCTGAGCTATCCAATTGTCTGTGTTAAATAACCCCAATGTGCCTTGTGTCAAATATTACTGATGTCACTATTGACATTGTCAAAAAATGTCATACCTAATGTCTGTCACTGAAGAATGGTGGCAGAGTCAAAATTTGACAAAAAACACTTAGGGACAGATAATGAAAGTAGTGTGCATCTTTCTCATTCCCCTCAAAGGGAACTAAGTAAATTGTGAGTGTCTACTCAAATTTTCTTATGCAGCACACATTTAGTGTTGTATATTTCTGGCCACAGAGATTATAGATTTAAACTTCCTAAAAATATTGGTAAACAGGGGAAGTTATTGAAAACAAGTTTAAAATGACCCATGTTAGCATGCACAGCTGCAGTAGGTGTAGAACAGCTCCATGTGTTCATCCAAGGCAGTAAGTAGCTTCAAACATACCAATGCAATGACATAAGAGATACTGGGCCATGAGAAGCACAGGGAAGAAAACAGATTTGGTTAGTCTCATTACACTTCTCTGTGTATTATTTTAAAATGTTAAAGCTTATTAAAGTTTGAAACCCATGATCATGTATGATAATATTCATTGGTTTTTGTGAGAAAGTGTTATTCTTATCATTCTGAATTGAAGTTTTTCTATTATACTTTTCAACATGGCTTGATATGGCCTAGTCCCTCTGGGTCGTCTTATAGTATTCTACAATTTTAAGGGCAGAATCTCCCACCCATGTGGATGTAGCCAAAGAAATATTTACAAATGTCTCTGAAGAGGCAAATTTTCAAGCTTTTTTCCCTTATGGGAATTATGGGATATTTTAAAATATCCTGACACTGATTTGTAGATTTTTTTTTTTTTGAGGGTTTGAGTATTTTGGTTTTAGTTAGTGGTATCTCTGAGTCTCTCTGGCTCATGGAATCAGGATCTGTATCCCTTCACCTTCAGAGGCAGCATCAGGAAGTTCTGCTGCTCTCGGACCGGACTGTGGGCAGCAGTATCTGGCAAGAGTTTGGCTTTGAGCAGACAACTTCAGAACTCCAAAATACTCCTGTTAAGCAGCAGTAATAATAATAAAGTAATAATGGACTTTAAAGCAATATTCTACTCTGCTCCTAAAGCAACTGCCTACAGTTTTCTCAAGTAGATGCCTCATGTTGCTCTGAGAGCCTCCGGACTTGTGTGAAGTAGCGTTGGCTTGTGTTGTCCAGACAGTTTGTGTGATTTGTTAGAGCCACGAGGTCAAATCTTCTCAAGCAGTAAAGAAATGTTAAGAGACAGTGCTTGATGTATCCATCAAAATGCTGACATATCGTGAGCTGTTTTAGTTTTGTACAGCTTTCCATGAAGTGAAGGAGTCATATGCAGACAGTAAACATCCTAATGTCTGGGTCAACATACAGAATCAATTACTGCAGAGCAGCTGTACTTTCAGTACCTGTGGCCTACCTGCACTGACTGCTGCTATTTTGGAGGCAATGCTGCAAGCTGATGAAAATCCCAATGCATTGGCATTGGGATCACCTGGTGCTGGAGTCCTGTTTGGGTTCTTAGATACATAACTATTTTTTTTAAAGTGCTGTGAACTTTGAATCTGTATTAATTTTATGCTTCTGAAACATCTTTGCCTAAAACACAATAACAAATAGAAAATAGGATGCTCTCAGATCATGAATAAAAGCTGGACTGTAGGAAGAATAAAATCCTTCAGCAGAAATACTCAGGAAGGTAACAAAAACATAGATGCAAAGCATTTGCCTAATTACCAGCATAACTGGATTTAACGAACATGGAATAAATTACTTTTTTTTTAGCTTCATTATGTTAAATTCATTTTAAAAAACCTAGTCTTGGGCATTTTACCTCTGAATTATACAGTATTTCCAAGTTCTGTGCTGCTGCCATTTCTCAAACAAGTGAAATGGCTTAGGCGATATTTAAGATGATTTTGTGTATGATGAATGGCTCATTTACTGTCCTACATTTAACCTCAGAGCACATTGAAATGTGTGTTTGAAAGTCTGAATTACTACATCTGGACTCACTGGCAGGTTGTCTTCAAAATAGCAAACAAGAATCTTCCAGAGTTTTTCTGGGAACTTTGTGTAATCTAGATCCTGTTCCTGGAAGATTCCTTCCCACTCGCAGGCCTTCTCTGCTTTCACTGTGTCATGTTCCCTTATCCCAAGAGAGATGCTCTGTTATGGCTTTCTCAAATATGCCATTTTTGAGTTAATAAATGACATAGAAGCTTTTCCTGACCTAGTCTTGGCCTCCAAGGTGAGAAGCAGAGGAAATGAAGGAAGAAGCTCAGTTCTACCGCTGTAGACCTCAGTTCCAACCTGAGTCATGGGATGGAACTGAGAGAGTTTTCTTTTCATCCTGTACAAATTTCAGGCATTAAAGTTCTGTTTCATTGGCCAAGATTGCTGAAGCTGTTCTATTGAATAAATAATATATATTTTTGTGAGAGTTTCCTGAACTCTGTCCTTTTGGCATTCACTTGTGCTAATGAAGCTGTAGGTTAAATGCTTGCTCCAATTAAAAAAGGAAAAAGGACAACAAAAGAGTCAGCTCCAATAGGAGTGGGTGAGTGAATGTGCTCTACTAGAATAACCTAGTCTGATGCTCAGGATACTCACTTATTATATCTGTGAAGCTAAATACCTGATCTACCTTATTCAGAGCCAGACCTGAATGTAAGCCTCTCCCATTCAAAGGCTATGTCATTATTTCATCCCTCTGTAAGGTACCTGTGGGTCCTTCATGTTCTTTTTTCTCTCTTTCCTGACCACTACTTTTATGAAATCCTGGTAATACCAATTTGTTCTGTTCTTTGTAGGGCTTTCTGCCTCTGCTTGCCCTCTGTAGCAAAGGCATGAATTCTGTATTTGTATTAATTATAAAAGCATTAATTCCCATACAAAGAGTTAATGGCTGGACTTTGTGTTTGATAAAACACTTAGCGTGGTAAAGTAACATGGTAAAGTTTGTTTAATATACAAATATAATATGTTTCCATCCATTTAGTTTAAAGTTCTCTTTCTCATATTTAGCAGTTTACTAATGAAAATACCTGTATAACAGTAATACTTTAATGGTATTTACTAACATAAATATTTGCTTTCTAGAAGCAATGTTACGCAAAATTCCTGAACTGCAGTCTAAGCAACTGCTGGAATGTTTGAGGTAAGAAACCTGACCTTTGGGGAGGATCAACATCAGGAAAACAGAGTTTCCACTGTTTGTGACTTGTGTCCATAGCGAGGGGGCTTGAAATGGCAGGAGGGCGACCAACGCATACTGCGTCACGGCTGAACCCCAATGGAAAGTTCTTGTCATTATAATGACATTGATAACAGAAAGTATTTTACATGAATTTCAGCATATCCTTGTATGCTTAAAACAGACAATTCGGCAAGGTCTTTCTGCAACAGATAAGGGAAAATAAATAGAAAGAGACCTTCATTTATACTAAATGTTAGGAGTTGCAAAACCTGTGTGGAAAAGAAGAATCTTGAGTCAGCTTTGTTCTAAATGCTGATGAAGTTACATTAGCCACAGCTTGAAAGCAGAACAAAAAATGTCGTCTTTGAGGCATCATCTTTTCCACATAAATTCCGCTCCTTCTCCCTCAAACTGTTTAGTTGCCAGCTATTATTCTCAAGTGTCTGCATTCAACATGCATCATAAAGTATCGTATCCATGTTGCTGCAGTTGATAATCAAGTGATCGTCCTGATATTTAATCAAAGCAGCGTTGATTGGGTGCACAGATGACAGTCAGCGATAGACATGTGAAAGAGTGAAGTTTCACCAGTCGTTCCTCAACTGGAGGGCTTTTCCAGATTGTAGACAAATATACGGAAGCCTTCTAAAATAGTAAACCTCCTACAGGTTTATTCTTGGAAGTGCAGGAATTTGCCTGGTATATTGCCTGGTATATTCAGGTGAGTGTTGATAGGAGACTGAGGCAGGAATGGTCAGGTGGTAAATTTTTTTTCCAAGGTGGGCTTGCAGTTGAGATATGGAATGGAGATGCCCTCTACTTATGATGCCGCTTCTCTTATTTTAATTATTTTTATTTTAAGGATTCTTTGCAAGGGGTCTTATACTCTTTCTTTTTTTCTTTTCCTTAGCAAAGTAGTCCTACTTAGCTTATTTATTTTTCAGCTTTAAAACATCAGCATTTTATAGATCTGAATTTCACAATGTGAGGATGATTGCTACGTACAATTTGCAAAATTGTGATTAACCAGCCCCTGTTTCGAGTCAGTTCTTCCTAATTCACAAAAGGCTTCCAAGAATAGTCTGCACAAAATTCAGTGTGCAAATTGTAGGGCAGATTTTTAGAGGGCAGTTTAAAGAATGAAGTCCTAAGGGTTTTATCTATATTTATATCTCTTGTTAAACCAAACTCTTATGTAAATGTTACAATCTGTAAATAACAAGCTGAGCAGCTTTCTTAAAGGAAAGATTGCATCCACATTTTTTGAGATTTGGCAAAATTATTAACTTACACAATAGACTAATATACAAGTATATTTGGAAGCAACTAACGCTAGCCTGTGTCTTCATCTGTATTTTATGGATATTTAAAGGTTTAAGAATACATAGACCTTTCATTTTCCAGTAAAAATTGTCTCAAATTGAAAAACACTGCCCTTAGTGATGGCTTGAAAAAAATGGAGATAGCTTTTGTATACTTTTACTTTTTATAGCCATTAATGTTGTAGTAAATCTTGTATTATTGTATACAGTCTAGATTATTCTTCATTCTTTTGCCTTTGGACAGGAAAGAAATTACTGGCTTCCATCAGTGTTATTGGCAATCCCCATATTCTGACATCTGTTCCTTTCTAAACATTTTACCAACCTTGATGAAATGTAGTTTAGTGTTAGAAGCTGACTTGAAGAAAAAATTGGATGATAAAAAAATAACATTGATTAAACACCAGAAGTAATTTACCAATGACTATCAATATTTTGATGGCCACTGCAGTTTATTTCAGAAAAGCTAGACATCTTATAGAAATTTTAATCATATTTAATCTTTGAATTAAGCTGAATAAATGAATTCTCATTTTTTAAACAGAAGGATGAGAGACTGATTTTGCTCAATTTTAATCAAACTCTTTGAGCTGTATTCCTGAGAATGTTTAGGGCATATTTTATAGATGCCATGTAATGCACATCTCCCAAAATTAAAAATCTCAATTAATATTTTCTAATACACAGCGAAGATGTTATTCGTGACTTTGCCCTTTCTGTGGAGCTGTGCCACTGCAATGCTGGACCTAGATTTGCCTGTGCTAGACCAGGTGCTGGAGTAGGGGAGTCCTGCAGGGCACTCGAAAAGGCCTTGGACAACAAAGGTGGTGGGTCTCGTAAACCACCAACTTTACATACACACCTTCTTTATTAACTGTGCTTCATTAAAGTAAAGCAAAGTAATAAAAGGCAAGTGTGATTATTCTCTCTCTGGTACCAAGTGTAGAGCAATTATGGTGTGTCCTTCCTCACCCTGTGGGGTGGTGAGCTACAAGAGGACCCTTGCAAGAGGTTCTTGAGGGTAGGGACAAAAGAAAGGGTGAATGTTTCATTTCCAAGGATTGGAACAAGCTAATTACACTGTGAAGGAGTAGGGTATGAATAATATCCTCTTGGGAAGGGAAGTATGGGGGAAATAAATTGAAAAAGGCTCCTATAGAGTGTGTGTTCTGATGTTGTAAAAGGTAGACATACAAGAGGATGGGAAGGTGTGATTAGATTTTTTTCAGAAGCACTTAGCAGCAGTCTCAGTGGAGCTGTTGAAATTCACACTATTTACTATCGATTGGTAATGTTTGGGAGCAGAGTTTGGGCAATGCTAACCTAGGAGACGCATGTCCTATGGGTGGATCCTCCCTAAATGTTTTTTGGTGAGGCCATAATGCTTCAAAAGGGGGAGGAAGGCATATTTCTCCAGCACTGTGTATGTATATGAACCACTGAGGACAAAATGAAATTGCAGCTCTTGATGAGTTCACTTAGTCGCACCAAGATTTTCAAAGATGGAATTACTCCACAGGATCTTATAGGACCGCAAAGCTAGTTCTTGATTCCCTTACCTTTGAGAGTAACTTGAACCATTGAGGGTTCAAGGTAGTTGCTAGGCTATTTGAAGTGGAGGGGATTTGAGAGATTTGTTTTCTCCATTTTACAGAAAATTTTAATTTGAAGGAAAATTTTCCTAACAGACCGCCTTTAGAAACTCAGCATTTAATGTGAAAACAGTTTTCCTTTCATTTCCTAAAAGTCATGTATGGTAGCAGAAACTGAGTGGTCTAGGTTAAAGTGGTGTGTAAACTGACAATTTTTGGATCCTAGTACTCTGTGCTAATAATAATTAAAAAAAAAAAAAATCACACATTTCAGCCGGAGACCTCTCAGCATGTTTTATAAATTCATTCAAAGATGAATGAATTCTAACAGTTCCTTGCTGAGGATATTTAGTAGAGAAAGTAAACATTATAGACAAAATGTCACTTTTGGGAAGTGTATTGTTTTTCTTAAAGGTGATTTTTTTTTTTTTTCCTTTCTGAAAATATGTTAGATTCAACTGTGCTTATGCATACCTACCAGGTGTACACTCTGGCACTCAAGAGACTGCCTTGGGAAATGGGATGACCCAAGTTCAGATGCATGCCATGCCTGAGTCTGAGCGACTCAGAGTTAAAATATAAAAACAAGAATAAAACAATCTGTGAATTAGACAAAGGAACAGGACTTGGTTCTCCACTGCTGTTGCGTGTTCCTCTAACCACCAGGAGACAGATCTTGACTCTGTCTTCTTCCAACAAACTAAAGTCAGCATCTAAAAATTGTTGTTTTAACACAACTGTGTTTTATACAAACCTTTGGAGGAATAATAAAAAAAAATCCACTTTTGTTTTTCCCCCAAAAGCTAGAAATTAGAGAGGGAAAAAAGAAAATTGTCATTCTGTAGTCATGTTTAGTATCTTTTGTTCAAGGATGGGGAAATGGAGAGGAAGACTCAGTCATGTGCCCCAGCGTCGCACTGCTAAATCAGCAGGAGTCTGACGTAGGGACCAGGAGTCCCGACTAACCAGGGCAATGTTATAATTGGTAGGTGTCTGCCCTCCCTTGTCAGACCCATAATGCCTGATAGCCTTCTCGTACCATCTCACAGGCACCCTTTAACATATGGTTTCAAAGCTGTTGACGTTCACCTGCTTAGATATCTGTACAAACTACTAGTAGGAACTACATAAATATCTAACAGATGCACACATTCACCCTGGGATTAATGCATTCTGGACTCGGACCCGTCAGCATCACACCCCTTCACAATCGCATTTTATTTTTTCACTTGCTCATGTGGTGTACACCTGTGACATGCTGGCAATGCACTTGCTTGCAGTGAGAGAGCCCCTCAGGTTCAAAGCTATCCTTATATCTTTGTTCCCTTATGCGTGAACCTTTTGAGGTTTTCTCTTAGTGTTCAAAAGGCTCGAGCATGGCATTACATCTTTAAAACCTATTCTGACCCTTTTTTGAATATGCTGAATATAAAAGCAGAAACAAAGCAAGGAGAACTAGATAAATAGATGCAGGGAGACATCATAAGAAAAAAAAAATAGCT
Source organism: Nipponia nippon (assembly GCF_047370975.1). Lineage (NCBI taxonomy): Eukaryota > Metazoa > Chordata > Aves > Pelecaniformes > Threskiornithidae > Nipponia > Nipponia nippon. Next base: position 40,717,079 of record NW_028262391.1, read on the forward strand.
CCTGAGCTTGCCAATCTTACTTCATGCTTTTTATTGCAAACCTCTAAACTAACAATAGACCACCACCTCACGCAGCTGGGTGTGCGAATTGAAGGTGCGCTGAATGTGTGGGCTTTCCGAATGTAGCACAATAACAGGAACACCTGTGCTAAATAACTTTGCATTGATTTTATTTTTTTTACAATATTCACAGTCCTTCTCTTTTAGAAGTCTGCATAGAGGGAGAAAAAAAAAAAAAGGACTTGTCAACTTTAGTTTCAGTTATAAGACTTATCTCCCAAGGTTTGATGGAGCTGTTGGAAAATCACAGGGATTTACATGCACTAAACAAATGTATGATTGGGTCTTAAAATGGAGGAGAGATTGTTCATCTTCTGGACCCAGCTTTGCTAATGTGCTTTGGCTAACAGTCTCCTTGCTGTTCAGTCCTGGTTTATTTGCTTGCTTGTTTGTTTTTTAAATGAGCAGATGATGTTTCAATAGCCAGTTACAACAACAGAAAAGTTAAGAAAAATACTAATAGTCTGTAAATGTATATCTTAAGGCACATCACTGATTTCAAATTATTAATATTCAATAATTCGTGGTTGTTTAACGAAATGACATGTCAAATCAGAAAAAGTAGAACTGAGAAATTTCTGTAACTTAATTCTCATCACTGCAAAACCATGTAGTTACTATTGCTGCTATTATTATTTGGAGTCATAGATTAGGTTTAGTGTTTACGTGTGATATTAAATTTCAGGGATAAAAAAAAAAAAGATGTTTTTTACTGCCAAGAATTTACCGTAACATTCTGGGCTATGAATCTGAGAACCATAAAGATGGACATCATCAGTAAAAACTAAGCATACTTTTTTGGTCAGTTTGTCAGCAGTGTAAATGGATCCAAGGGTTGCTCAAAGGGCTAGTTAACCTTTTCTCATTTAACGATACCCAAATTTGAGGTTCTCTTTCACCGAAGTACCTACCGATTTATGTCCATAATTTCTATTAATTCTGAGTCTCTTTCTTACATTGTCGTTACTTGAAATGGAAAATATTCGTTACAGTCCAAGAGAAAAATTTATAGCCTGTCATTGTAGCCTTGTGCTATTTCAATACAATAATACAAATGCATTCCCTCTTTGTGATAAGTGTATTTTTCTTTTTACTTGCTTATGCAACATTCAGACCCTTTCCAGACTGACTTTGTCTCTGTGGTCCCAGAGATTATAAAGACTCAACGAGCCTTTACAGATATTTGTTACCCTTTAAAGCAAGGGGAGCAGACTCTCTTGTTCTCTGTCATAGTCAGACTGGGACTGCGGGAGGCAATTTTGATCTTGTATAGGTAAAAGTTGGGGCTTGTGGTACTTCCCTGTTAGGTCACCTTATAACCTTACGAATGTTTTCCTACGTTTTCTATGGGAAATACAGCATCCACCAATGTCGGAGAAGGTAAAAAAAAGTTTTCCAGGCCTAGTTGAGCTCCTGTTGATGTGTTCAGTGAGAAGGAGATGGAGCTTAGGAACACAGAAGTGTTGCATGTTTTGGAAGTGAGAAGGAGACCCGCTGGACAACATTTTCTTTCCAGCAATCAAGGGAAGATGGGAGTCTCGCAGCAGTAATGTGGACTCCTCTAATTACCACTTCCAAGTTATTAGCATCTGGAGCCCTTTTTCCCTTTCCTATCTAGCAATTACAGAGTGGGATAGATTAACACGTTGCAGAAGCTGTATAGTGGACTAAGTTTCTCACTGTTGGCATTTGGTTGTTCACTGAAATTGGTACTTTCAGCTGAAGTACAGGCTTTATACCTGGCATTGAATCCCAGGCTGTTCTCTTCATAGATAATGTATTTTCAAGTACCACACAAATTATTTATTTACTTCTCTGCTCCCTGCCCCCACCAAAGAAAAAGAAGCACATCTTAAAAAGCCAAAGAAAACCAGTCAGACACATGTTTTGCACATGAAGAATCACGTCTATAGTAAAATGGGATCCATATGTGTGTTTTGGATGTCAGCATCAATGCTCAGTTTAGCTTTGCCCACATGCCAGGGCGTGTGCGCTGCTGTCGAAAGCTCAGAATTTTCTTGCTAAATCACACACAAAATTTGAACTCGGGGTTGCGTTAGAGTCATAAGTTCATATTTTTCTGTTGTTTCTTTCCCCATGTATAGCGTCCTTTGTTTACAACCCAAATCCTCTCAAGATTAAACTTTAAAAAGATTCTGTGATTTAATGGACTTAGGATCAGATTCTAACCTCCAGTGTGAAATGAGCCTGACTGTAGCACTCAATAGCAGTAGAGGATTGTTTGCAGTTGTGAAGCAATGACCGCCAAACATTATTCAGAAAAAAGATGCTGGGACTAATTTTTGCATGGATGAAATACTCAGATGAATGTTAAAAAACTGAGTAACAATAGACGGTGACATAGACAAAGGGTAAAAGAAATTACTACCATTCCAACGTAGCATTGCACTTTTTTTTTTCCCCCCAACCATAAATATCTTGGGAAAAAGCTTCATATAAGGAAATATGCTAACTTGAAGCTATCTTCTGCATATGTCCTGCAGAAGGATCTGGACAGATGGAAAATTGTCCTGCGTGAATCTGTTTGCAGTTTTAAAATTTATAAAGATAATTGTCTTTTCAGTTCATCTTCCAAGTTTTGGGCTTGTTTATGCTTATACATTAGTTTTATTCCTTCCTTTCACTTACCCCCAAATAAGAACAATCTTGTAAGTTTAAGATCAGATCCTTGCTATTGCTCAGGTACATCGTACTCCTCTGGTAGTGGAAAGCATCTGTGACTTCACTGGCCTCCAGAGGATTTGAAATACCACCTCTAAAACAATCCTTAGCAAGTTGCGGCAGTAGGAACAGTACAGCATCTCCTTTCTCTCTCTGAGGATACGCTTGGAACAGGGGGACAACCTGTGACTATCAGATTAGTTCCCTGTCAAAGACAGGTAAAGAGGATGAACTGGCTAGAGAACAGGTCTGAAGCTTGTTCTACTGTACAACCAGGCGGTTAGCTGGGTAATCCGACGATTATTTTGGAGACCAGTGATACTCTGCCATCCCATCTCAGTTATTTTCAGGGCATGGGAAATGAGGTTCAGATTTTAAATATGGAAAGATCCTTCCTGTGTTTGCACAGAATTTAGCTAGTTTGGGGGTCCTAATGCCGTGTAATATAAATAAGGCAAATTTGAAAGTAAGTAATGCTTCAAGCAAAAGGGAGGTGAGAAGGGGAGAGTTGCTTTTGTGGCATTTATTTTCTCGATTCTTTTTTCTTGTCATCACAGTCTTGCTCCTGAAAGACATAGCAAGCTTCTTGCTACTAGCACTTCGTTATATAGTAACTTTTGAACCTTCCTACTGGGGCTAGGTGATCAATTATTTTATAAAGAAAATGGGGTGTTTTTTTCAAAAGCTGTGTTTTATTTTCATTTATAATTATCTCCACATAAGTCTTCAATTTTGAATCTTGAATTGGACACACATGCACACTGACTTGCATGTAAAAGATCTGTGACAGCAGTCACGTGATGTTTCCATACCATAATTATTCTCTGAATCAGGCCCAGAGTCCTTGGGAGATCCGGAAAAACCTACAAAAAGCTGGTTTGAGTTTACCTATGGCACTTAAAACTCAGCTCAGGTTTTTATGTCATCAATAAATCTTTTTTTTTTTTTTTTTTTAAGGGAGGGAAGTGCCTTTAACTTCTTGTTGTCTTATCTTTGTATTAGAGAGCAGTTTCTTAAAACAGTAGACCTGTAAAAGGAACGCCACCAGCTGGAAATCTGGTCCGTGCCAGTGTTTTTGTGAGTTGTTCTTGCATCTTCCCTGAATGTTCTTGTTAGGTTTTGTGGTTTAACAATCATATATCTCAGATTCTTAAATGGAGTATATATTTCGCTCATCTGTTGCATAAGAAAGCCATATAAAGATAAGATGGTTTTGATTTTTCAGAGGGGAAACAGTTAAGCTGATTTTACTAAGGTCCTTTTGTTTGCAGAAAGTAAATGTATAAAATACATAGAAATAGCTTCACTTCCTATCAGGTGACCTGAATATCTTATCTCTAAAAATGTTATTTAAGAAACGTAGACAAATTTTTCATCTTTAAGTTGATCTTTTAAGATCTTGTCATGGCTCCATAAGAAATCCATAATTCTTTTATACCTTACGTAATAATCTTTACAGTAACAGTAGATCCCAGAGAGTTTCATGGGACTGTGCGGTATGTCAGGACTATGACTGTAAAAAGCACCTGAAAGTAAGGCTAAAAGAGATCAATCCAGGTAACTTTTCATTTGGCCAAAAAATAAGAAACATTATGGCTCCGCAACAGCCAGACCTTGTGGGAGCCCCAAGTAGGAGGTCCTTTCATTTTGATGAGTATGTATCTTCTTTGCAAGGGTGTTATCCTTTCAGCTTACTTATAAGTTCACATACATTTCTTTAGAAATATAAAAATCAGTGCTTCTAAGAATGCACACACGAAACCTTGGTTTCGTATCTTCATATAGATGGTGACTGCCATATTGTGAACCAACAGGACCTCTCTGCCAGTTCACAGAATCCCATTGTTTCTGCCGTGCAGCCCTGGCGTTACGGAGGCGAACCGGAGCACTGCACAGCGTCAGAGGACTACATCAGCAAATCAGTGGCTAATAAAGACAGGCAGCAACAGCAGCAGCCGTGTTGGCCTTCTCCACAGCAGGGTACCACAGATGTTTCAGATAACAAAGTGAGCTTCGCTGACAGAACATGTGTGTAATATATAAAATAATGGGAACTGAAAGAAGGGAAAAAAAAAGGCCACTCCAATCCACCCATGTAAAAATGTTTTTTATTTATAAGTGAGCAGCTGAATACAAATGTTGTCTGCTTACATAGAAGTAAAAAAATAGCAGACTGATGTGGATGAGAGACTTTGCGTGGTTTCTAGTAAACTAGACTATGCTTTGAAATCTTTTTCTTGTCCCTAGTGTGGGTCCAGATCTTTAGGTAAATCCATGCGATTTCATTTTCTAGCAATTATACTTTTTTACCTCCTCTGAAGGTCTGACTGTGCTATGGTTGGGGAGGATCATGGCCAAAGTTTCCTGTGTAACACTGTGGAAGGCTGAACAGTTTTTGGACAGTACCATCCTTACCAAAGAGTTGCTACACTGAGAAGTTTTGCAGGGTGGACCTGGAGAAACAGGAATATGCAGTGATGACCCATAACTACCAGGAAAAACAACCATGAGCAGTTCTCAAGTAAGATAATTAGCTGGGAACTGGAGGAATTACAGCAGAAATCCCTGTTTTTGTGATATAATAGGCTTACCCTCTACTGTTCAAGTGTCCCAAAGTAATAAGATCAACCTCATAGCTGAGGAATTCTTGGGTGAAGGAGATGTTCGTAGTCCTTTCCTGCACCGATCCCAAGGGTGTGAACAAGGCGCATGAATGGGGCACCCTAGAAATTGCTGGGCCACTCAGTGCCACTGGTATCTGGTGAATGCTACCACGGTGTAAGGGTCCCATGTGACTGCGTGTGTGGCTAGCTGAACAAGGGTTTGCAAACAGGACTGGAAGAAAACCCAGAATGCCTGGTGGTCCCCCACGTGCCTTCTCCGCACCTGTGCTGCACCGCCAGCGCTCATACGCCACAAGCGAGAGCCGCCCAGGACTGTGCAACTTGTTAGCCTGCTTTTGAAGAATAAGACAATGGGATTCAGCATGATGGAACAGGAAACTCCTATCAGAGGCTAATAAATGTTTCTTGTAAAATGGGGAGATGCTTATGTGAGTCCAGATATAAAGTGAAAGTGAGACAGCCCCCAGAGGAATTACTGAGGTAATAAATGTACTTACTAGGGCAGTGTGTGCCAGGGCGAGACAGAAATGGGCTAAGACCAGAAGAAAATGAGAACTTCAAGTGCAAGCTGAAGCTCAGTGGTCAGAGGAAATTCAACCCTTTCCTCTATGAAAAGAGTATCTGCTGATGACTGACTCGATTATCTGGGATTGGCATGGCCGATGAAAAGAACAACTGTATGATTTCTGCCATCTGTCCTGTTTTAAGAAGTAAGACATGAACATAGAATATGGTAACCAGCTGAAAGAGGATTTGGCTCTCTGGACATACACATTTTTAGGTACAGATTGTGCTGTTGCAGCTACACCATTACAATGGGTCAGGTTCTGTTCCAATGTCAGATTATTGCGGCATGCGGCTCAACGTCGCAAGGTGGCTGCAAGATCCTTTGTGACTGGCTATGGGATATGTGGTTTGGCCCAGTACTATGCTCCCCTGCACGTACTCGTGAATTTTTTTATCTTGTTCAGAATAGAGTCATCTACATTGTGAGAGGTGAGGGTACACATTTCTTCACAGTGAAATCAACATGAAATGAGAGATGAATGATCTACAGTAGACATTTCTTAAGCTGAAATATAACTACAGGCTAGGTAAATTGCTCTGAAAAACTTGTGGCTATATATGTGTTGTGGCCTCTTTATCAAGGTTTATATTTTCACTGGTTCACTAAAGCAAGGTAAGTAAAAGCAGGAGTTCTGTACTGCATTCTTTAACTGAAGAAAAGTAAAATAAATCCTGATTTAAAAAAAAAAAAGAATATTTTTCCCCTCTGAGCAGTGTCTTAGAATTGAGATCCACCTTGAACATGCCAAGGTCAGAATTTGAGACGCAGAATATGCTCATCAAGCTGCCCAACAAGATACCTTTATTCAGCCAAATTGGAAAACTTGTGTGTAACTCAAAAGATCAGAATAGAGTCCTTATTGAGCAAGGTTAGGAGGGATAGAAACAATCGGCTTATATAGAGTATTTTTACTTCATAGGAATGTGGTTCTGATTGCTGAAAATGTATCCTTTGCATGAAGTACAAGCATAATCCTATGCCTACTTTGGCCTTTGAGTAAAAGTATGCTTAATAACAATTGCAGGGGAAAAAAAAAAAATCTATTTAAAGCCTGTTGAGCAGAATATCCACTTATAGAGGGAAACTATAAGTGAATAATGTTAATAGAGTTCTGTTTTGTAAAACGCATAGGACAACTAATAGAATCAAGCTACTATAACAGTGGATGATTAAATTACATTTAAAAGAGTACCTAATTTATGACCTTTAAAAATAGTTTTAGAGCTGTCTGCTTGATAGGTTTTGTATCCTATCCTAGACCTCCTTCATACGAAAGTTTTTAGGAATCTCATGTCTCACTTTATATTGTGGTCAGAGGACCTTTTGTGCTATTGTACGTCAGTAGTTCCATTAAAATATTTAAGTAGGCTAATTACTGAAAGAAAAAACTGCTCTCTGGAGAAGATTATTATATCTGTTTATTAGTGTGGGAGAAGTTCTCAATCTAGGAGTAAATTTTGAACAACAGCGATGAACAATGACCAGACACAGGACCTCCTCAGAAAAAGGAATTAAGCCCTATAAATACCAATTATTGAGTGTTTTTCCTCAAAACAGTAGCTTTTTTAAAAGTAGGAGTTTGTGCAGAACTTCGACCAATCACTGGCATATTATGTACAGGAACATGAAGTTTCATACTTGCATAATTTTTTTTCCTTCCATTTAATTTTTTTGTATCTGTTCATTTTATTGCTGTGAAACTCTTTGATTCAGTGTTATCTTGCACAAAGGAAACCCCCAAATTTACTGCACACTTTATTAAAACTGTTTGTATTTTTATCAGTTTTAAAGAGGTCGCTCCTGCAGACATGTGATGCTGATTTTGTGTTGTAGTGTTCAGGAAAGTAAAGAGAATTTGAGAGCCCTTCCGTGTAGCACTGTGAGGTTCTGTGTAGGAATATCCTTCTACAACTCTCTGTTAAGTTTTACATCATTCCTTAAAACATCTTACAATTTTGTTAGCTTTTGTGCCGGAGGGTTATGCCTGCTGTGGTGTCATTCATTGCTCATCTTAAAAGAAGGCAGAGAACAAAGGTGGAATAAGCTGCTAATCTTCTGGATCAGCCAGACGTTATTATTCAGTGGTATATGGGATTTTAAGGCCCCGATCCTTAAGGGCGAGAGGTGCAGGAGAGGGGCTGCGAGGCTGCCAGCAGCAGTCACTTCCTTGTAGCATCCCGGTTGCCAGAGTGCTGGTGCGTCATGCTGTCTTAAATGTGGCTTTTGCCTGCTGGGTGCAATGGAGCTCTCCGTGGAGCATCGCATTTCCAGAGAGCTACAAATGGAATTGGCTAGTTTAAGAATGCGATCATTTGATTTATTTTTTTTTTAAGATCAATTTAGCAAGAAAGACCCTAGCGCTTTATAGGTCTTGCTTGTTCTCTACGAAAGCGCTGTGCCGTAGCTCTGCCCAAGTTCCCGTTGAGGTAACCTCAAAATTATTACCGCTGCAGAATCTGAGCCAAAAGGGCTGGACTGCATGTGTACAGCTAAGGAACAGACTAGAAAAATGCAGTGAGATTTCTATGGTCAATCATAATTATGGTTCTGTACTTCATAACGTAAAGTAAAAAACGTATTGTTTTACAGAGAAGCTCCATTATAGATCAGCCCTTGTCTTAGCCAGCCACTTGAAAGTGGCCCCACTTGACTCCCAATACAATTTACTCTGACCGTTAGTTAAGGACCGTTTCTGCTATGTCTGTGGTGTTCGCAGCTCCATATGGTGGTTGCTTAAGGCTGATCTAAGAGTAAACAAGAAGTACAGGGTTTCAGTTACACAAAGGTATGGGACTCTGTCTATAAAATCAAAGAAGAAATTAAACGCAAGGGAGGTACTCTGTCTTTATTTTACACTAAATACGCCAGGAATCAGAGATTAGGTCTTTTTGTCATTCTTGTTGGTTCATTATCATACCTCTTCCAAAGTAAAACTATTTTTTTGGGTTTTTTTTTTTTTGTGATTTTATTGCTGCTTTTCTGAAAACGAAATTACTGCACTCTCCTGTACATCAGTACTTGCAACAAGGAAAGATTCTGGCTTTGCCCCAAACTGCTTACAGCCGGGATACTTTACAGTGAACATTTCTGGAGCAGTGAGGAACGTTTTTGTGAGGATGAGAGAGAACGTCAGGCTAAAGCACCATAAGTAATTTATAGTCCTCAGATAATTGTCCTGTGAAAGTTTCCAGTGCTTCCAGTTTCTTCCTACCACCCCTATTTTTAGCTATCAGTTATAGAATCTTGACTTAATATTGTTAATTGCATAGTAAACAGAACAATATTGTTTGCCCCAAGACAGATTACCATTTCTCATTATAGAATTCTCATAGACCACAAATCATTGATACCATCTCCACCAGTTATAATAAAGTTTATCTTCAATCTGATAAAAAGCATGTACAGAATAGTAACTGTTGCTCTTATTGTAAGTGATTTGAAAACGTGCTTTTTTTAAAAGCTGGGTAGTTCATTGAAGTTACAATTCTGCATTTGCCCTAGCAAAGAGAGGTGAGAATTGTGGACATAAATGGTCAGATTTCCCAGCGCGGCTCCGTGGGTGCAGCGTGCGCGGTTGCACTTGACAACTGATGAACCTCTTACTATTACCGCAGTCAACTACAACAGTCAGCCCCACTTTGCCTGCATTTATCTGTGTTTGTACTTGAACCCGTTGTTCAGTGTGTTATGTATTTGCATCTTTAGCTTATTCACAGAGAATTAAAGTTCATTTAGATGCCTTAAGAAGGTTTCTCTCTTCAGTTCAAACTGCAGAGATCCTCAGTGGTCTGAAGGTTTCTGCCTCAGTCCCCAAGACGAGTAGTTACACCTGCAGCACTGCAAGCACAGACACTAAGTCCTGGCTGAAAACCGCCTGAAGAAACAGTCTCATTTTACCCATCTCCCATCATTACTTATGCACACTCACAGATGAATAAGAAATAATTTAATACGACACAAACTACCAAAATCCATAAAGGGAATACCGTGGCAGAAGTATGGATATATATTGTAATGCTTTTCAGCTATTTTGCATGAAGTGGAAGTCTTCTAGTAGTGCATTTCCAATCTTCCCTGGTGAATTTAGGTACTCTTTGGGGCGGGGTTAATCTTTTAGCCCTGAATGTTTTTATGTCCTATATACTAAGATGGAAGCATTTGCATCATTGCGTGAGTGTCGTGAAGAACAAGGCTGGCCCAAATGTTAGCTGTCACAGCTGAATTTTGCATTTTGCTACCTGTTTCCATGGAGATCAGGCTCAGCCAGCAAGTTCAGCTCTAAATACAAACTTTCTCAAAGCCTAGCTCTGCTCCTGACTCAGGGCAGCGCTAGTTTGGTGAGAAGTCCTAGAATTTGGAGCCTCTTTTAAAGTTCAGGGACTTTATAAGACAACTGAAAATACTGTTTGAGTCCATCAGGGTTTGGATCAGGGTGTTTGAAGTTGTGATTGAATCAGGTTCTAGTGTAATTCTGTGGGGAAAGAAGGATTCAGCAGGATTCTTTCAGAGTTGAACCCCAAACTCATTAAAATATTACAATAAAGTAATTAATGCACATGGCCACTAGACACTCTTAAAATGTAAATTTCACAGCTGTAAGAAATTAGATTTGTTTAAAAATAACAGAAGGCTGAAGTACAAATTATGGAGTAAAAGCCTATAAAATTTCAGACTTGGTTTTAAGGCACAGCCTTTTTTTTTTTTTTTAACTAGATCATTTACTTTAGCACTAGTGTTCAGAAGCTGAATTTGTCTTTTGCCTCTGAAGTTGTAGTCAGGCACCAGTGTGGATCTGATTAGTTGGGAAGTTTTCTTATCAGAAGGTCAGGCTTAGAGAACAAGGCAAATTTTTCAACGAGCTTGTGTCCCATCTGAACCCCATCTTGCGTTCAGGAGGTGCCAGGCTTGAAGCTACAGGCACAATATTGTGAAGTTCATTGAATGCCAGCTCGAGTTGTTTGCACAGCTGGGAGGACAGGTAGTTCTCAGCTGACACCCATGTATTAACAGTTGTTGGGACCACTGCTTTTTCACTGTACATGCGTTTTGGCTGGCACAGGCATAACTTGACCAATTTGAGTAGTTCCCTAGAAGTCAACGCCCCTAAATCAATCTGTGCCACAGAGGCTAGGAAAATTAAAGCCACTCCAAAGTCCAGCAGCGATGGAGCCAATTGGATTTACAAGGGATGTAACGTATGTCTTTTCAGTGGAGAGGCCTAATTCTAGATTCTCTGGCAATTTCTCACCCGTCGGTGTTTACAAACATGGGCCTGACTATAATGCAAGAAAAGACTTTGACTAACCAGTGTCCGGCAGTGTATTTCAATCCGTTTACATTTGAAACAACACTGAAATATAGGGCTCCACAGTGGCTTCTTGGCACACCAGCTTCAGCAGAGTACTGAAATGGTTGAAGGAAGGAATTCTGGTCAGAATACGTTCCAAATGAATCCTGTTGGAGATCCATTTCTAAATGTATGCTACGTGCCTAACTATTAAAAAGTTCAGATTATGACCCCTCTAATGTTATTTTAATGCTAGTTTTTAAAATGTAATTATAAATCAAATTACATTTGAGATCTGAAGCTGACAGTAGTGAGCTGGAACGCTCTAAGAGCTGCTTTAAAAATAACCCCTCTCAAACTTTATTAGTGATTTCAGGAAGAGAAGTGCAAGTGGACTGGCCAGATGCATCCACGCTGTTTCTGTCTGAGGACAACTTGCTAAGTGTCAGCTCTTTTCTGGTTTACAGGGACATAACATGGGATCTTTCAGCTTTACCTGGAAATTGCATTTCCAAACTTTGAGTTTCTTTCTTTGAGCTTAAGCAGAAGGCATGAGCTTATTTAAATTGTATTTCCTTCTTTCTTTTCTCATTCTTGACCATAAAGAATTTCTCTAAAGATTAAGATTTCTAAACACTGAACGGCAACCAAAACACTAACTAAGTTGAGAAAAGCAGGCCATGATTTGGCAAGTGCAAAATTTTTGGGCAACTCAAGCACTCATAGGAAAGAAATGCACTTAGTGTTGGTCAATGGCATCTGCTCACCTGGGTGAAGGTATGTACGTATGTATTTGAAAAAAGGGCTGTAAAAGAGACCAGAAGGACATAGCTGAGAGGATGTAAGCATTCAGCAGGGTTGAAATGTTATGTTCAAATAATGTCTATAATGGTTTTGGTAACTTTATTTTTCTTTTTTTTTTTTTTTTCTTCTAGTAAATGTAAATGTTTGCATTAGATACTCCTGTAACTTGACTAAAAAAGAACTAATCCACAAAGATAGTGCGTTAGAAACTATAGAATTCAAATTTCTGTTCATATAGATGTAGTTTAAGGGGGGGAGGGAAGAATCACTGGGTAGGTAGATCTGAACAAACAATTCATAGTGACTCCTTAGGTACATTTGGGAGCTGAGCTTTTCTTGTGAACGTGGAAAGTATTTATTTAGTGGTTACTTACAGAATTCTTCAGTGAATAATACATTTTAAAAATCTTTATTCGTAGAGGTTGTTGTTTAGATTATTTATAAATTTATAGTCATAGCTGGTTACCTAAACCATGTTATTTCTTCTGTGCCCTGATTGCATGAGTTACATATTGACTTGATTCAATACACAATGTAAATCGTAAGTGTTACAGCTGAACATACATCTCAGAATTTTTGTTTGGTTGCTCAGTTACATAAATCAGCCAGTTAGAAGAGGGAGGGGACATACCACATGATCTACTTAAGCAGCTAATACTTTAAAATTTTGAGATTATATATCTAGAAGTATACATTTTGACCACAGCGCGTAGATTATATAAATTGAGTGGTATTATTTCTATTCCCTGATTAATGGTTGATGCTGTTACATCTACAGAATGAACGTCAAATTCAAACTTCAATTTGAAATTTGAAGTCAATGAATATTTAAGCATTCATTCTAGATGTTGACTGTGAAGACATGCTAATATTGGTACAGCACATATGCTCCGAATTTTGCAGACAGACAAAACCAGAAAGTAGTTACGTGTTCCTAATGCTGTTAACTCAAATTTTTACTTTGAATTACAATGTTTTATACTGTTTACTCAGCTCTCATTTTTACCCTGCTTTGCAGATGGGGAAACTGAGGCAAAGAGGTTAAAGGATCTCTCCTGGGCCACGGTGTGTGTTGATGTCTGTTCCCACTCCCTAGACATGTGCACGGAATACTAGACTTCACTGCTCTGGCTGCAGCAGGTAAGACAGATTGTATGTTACAATGTGATCAATTCTTGAACTGACTTAAAAATTTCCCAGAAAGGTGAGAGACTCCCAAATATCTAAATAAAAAAGATCTCTATTCCGGATGAATCCCTGAAAATCATGTGAAACAGACATGGAAAAATCATGGATCCATTGGTGTGTCAGCTAATAGCTAGAATGTATCTGTGCATTAAACAAACCCTTTTTCCCCAACAGTCGTTAAACAGCTGGTGTGGTGGGTTGAAGGCTTTTTTGTTTTTTCCATTCTCAAATAATACCCTTTAAGGGAAGGACACCAAATACCTGTGACTTAAGATGCTTTTTTTTTTTTTTAATTGGAAAGACTATGGTCGCAGAGGAGAATACGGATATAATGGAGTATGTTCAGACTTTGTTGAGAATTGAGTAGGCCATGCATATACTGCAGTTGCTGCAACTCTTGCAGACATAGCCATTTAGAAGCTTCACAGTGCAGTACCCTTGTAGCACACAGAGTGCCGGCTCTCCAGTTTCTTAGAAAGCTTTTTGGCATCTGAGCTAGCCAATTTAAAGCATTCAGGAGTTGCAGTTGCCCCAGGGAGTGCAGTGTAGACATACACAAAAATTTCACTCCATAACATTGAAAGCAAAAACTTCCTGATCGTGGTTAAGATTTGCATGACTAAGGATTAACAGATTTTATCCTGTGTGAGTAGAGAACCCTAGAAAGCAGGTCCTAGACTCAAATGGAAAGGGCACTGGTGCAATTCTGTGACAAGGTTACTGCATCACTTACTGGGGCTTGGATCCTGTCACCCATTCTGATGTGAACTGCCTTTCTTGCAGGGGTAAGGGTAACACAATTTACCCATGAATTTGTCTGGATTCATTTAGGAAGTGTCATCAAAGCTGTGTGCCAGTTCTCTATGTGGTGCAGGAATCACGCCAGGGGGTAGAGTCAAAATCCCTCTGTGTGTTGACAGACTGCTTGCTTTTCTTCACCAACACATGGAGTCTAAGATGGAGAATTTGTAGACCAGTAGAGAGTAAAAAGATTGTTGCCTTTGAAGAGTATCTCTTCTGCTTCTTTTCCTTGTCAGGCATAAGTTTCTGCACTAGGTGGTAGTTATATATGTAGGAGGAGGTATGAGCTCAAATAGATTGTGTGGCCACAGGTGCCTCAGTGGAAATGCATTCTCACCAGAGCTTCTCTTGGAAGAAACTGGTGAGTGGCAACCAGGGTCCTAACATCTGCTCTGGTGAGGAGACAGATCTGTTTCCCAAGACTGTAGCCCTTGAGCAGCAGGTGACAAGGTCCCAGAAACAAGGTGGGACTCAGTAAGATCTGATGATAGCTGTCCAATAAGTATATAGATTAAGGAAAGAATGATGACCTCTAATATTTAGGTTATTTCTGGATAGTTCCCAGATGAGTTAAGTTAATAAAGCTGGAGCCTAGTTGTGCTATATTTCTCAAGTATTATCTTTCTTCCTACAGTTTGGGCGAATACAACCCAAACGCTGCTATCTCTTTGTAGTGGCGCAGTTTGTCCACGTTCATGTGGAAAGACTGACTGAAGCGAATGAGGTTTATTTTGGAAACGTATTTCAGCAGAGTGCATAAATGCTTGGAAGAATGATCTTGAGGCTGCAGAGGGGTTATTCAAATGCTCATAGTTAAGTGTGTGCTGAAGTACTTTGCTGTATACAAGGTTCTTCAGTTTTTCCTGTATGATGTAAACTGATTTCGTAAAAGCATAACTGTATTGTTGCTTTTAGAAGAATGCAAAGTCTAGCTGTGCACTGTCTAGTTAGGTAGGTTCCTTATTTGCTTTGTTTAAATTCTTAAATATGCAATTCTGCATTTAAGAATTTTTTTTTGCCCCTTATGTGGCTTTCCCTTCTCTCAGCGTTCAGTGAAAAGAATGTCCAGAATTTCAGAATTATTATTCTCTCATATCCGCGTGAGGATTCACGCAAAGTAAGTCTGCATGTGTGTGCTCCCCCTCCTTTGGTATGCAATCTACAGTCTATATTTAACTCTGTACATACACAGTGCAAAGAATCACAGCAGAGCAGCTCTTTGTTGGTGACAACGTAGGTATACAGTCACAAAAGAACTTAAGATAATTGCTTAAATGACATCTTCTGCAAAATGCTAATCTCCCTGTGAAGGGTCCCCCTTGCAACAGGCGACATGAGCATTTTTATGTTCTGTTTTTTTCTGCTGCCATGCACTTAATTCTGTTTGAACCGTATCAAGGAGACTTGAGAAAAAAATCAACCATTAAAGACTTGCTCTTTGTTTTTTCAATCTGTGACCCCAGCAATCTCTTTAGCAAGCCATGGTTCAGTAAACTGGCACACAGCAGTAGTTCTACAGTGGAAAAATCATAAAACAGATGGAAGCTTTACATTTTTGTTTAGTTTTTAAGAGCAGTTTTTATAACATCGCTTAAAATCATTCTGATGCATCATACTGTTTACACTTAAAGCTTTGTAGCTAAGATGTTTACACTATAGAGAATGTTTTAAGATATTTTATAGTTATGATATTTAGATAATTGGCAAGAAAAAAGATAGTTTGTTGAGATTACAGTGATGTTGGTAACCGTGAAGTAACTTATGAGTCTCAATAAATATGTCCAGTTCGGTGGAAAGTACAAACTCAGTTAAAACAAAACAACACAAGAGGGAATATCTTTTTAGTGAAATCATTTCCTTTTCTTAATCAAAAGATGACAGCCACAGCCTTAGAACTCCCATCTGTAATGCACGTATCTGCGTACATGGCTTTTCTTTTTATGATTGATACAGTTATATCAAATCAGTCAATTAATATTCTGCATAAGTTCAGTCAAATTACATACAAAAGTTAATAATGTTCACTTTCCATGCAAAAGTTGAAATGATCTAAAGTGAATCCCGCTCATTTTCTCTTAATACTCCATTTTCAAGATAAATACATTTAGATGTTTTCATGTAGAAGAATGTCTTCAGAGCATAGTTTTGGAACATTTAAAAAAAAATGTCCCCAAAAATGCATTAATCAAAAACAATAACTCCTTTTAACTTTGTAACTGCTCAGAAGTGAAGTATGAAATAGTCTGTGTGTGGGCCACAAATGTTGGGAATGCAAACATTTCACAATAAACATGTTTAAATGAAAGTACTTGGCTAGATATACTGGAAGATAGTACATGTTGGGTTAATTAATGCATACTCCATAAAAATAAACCTCACTTTCAAGATCTGACCAATAAAAATCATTAGTATATTTGGATCAGATGTGCTGATGGATGATTTTTATGTATACATTAAAGTTTTGTAAAGCGAATTGTCCTTGAAAAACCTAGAAACAGATTTCAATTTAAAGTCAAAACGACCCATTACATCTACTCTTCATGTTTTCCTATAGTGATATGATGAATTATTTCAGTTTTATCTTCTATACCTGCAATTGATTTACTATTGATGGGTTTAAATTTATCATTTTAAATGTGCGAATCACAGCTACATAGCTAGAAACTGTTCACTTTCATAGAAATTGTTTGCCTGTAGAATGCAGTATCTGATTCTAGGCATAATCAAATTACTATACCACACTATTTTTCTTAAAAAAACCTTCCAGATCTTAAATTGAATCATTTTAGTGCATGCATAAAATGATATTTTACATTAAAAATCATGTCATAGTCTTAGGGAAATCATACATATAAACAAATATGTGAATTGGCTTTGCATTGTATTGTGCTGTTGAGCCAGTTTAAAAATAGTGAAGCAAACTGTGATTGTCTTTCGCGTTGAATAGTGGCTTTCTCCAAACCTCATCTCATTAAAGACAAGGTGGTGATCAGTATTTGACAGATGTCAGAATCCAACCTGGTTAATTTACTAAATTTGTGGTTGCTTTGTAGGAAAACCCCACTCTGCACCCTTAGGATAGGAGTCTGTATTTGTGTGAGCAGAATTAAGTAGAATTGACCTAGAGACTGTTTTAGAAAAGCAAGATGGAAATATTTTACTTTTTAGCCCCATATCTGTAAAATATACAAAATCAAATGTTTGATAGGTCAAGCCTCAAAACCAAACATAATATAAACAGGAAAAAAATGTAATTCACAGCTAAAATAGAAGTGAAACCCTTCCCCTATGGTTATCAGCAGCAAAATTTTTGTTAATTTTAATAGCAGCAGTAGGTATAAGAGCATCTGTGCAGAAGAAACTTCATCTCTTTGTAGTCATATTGACTTCATTAAAGATCAGAGACCTGATGTTGAAATTTTATCATCTCTTTTCTGTAGCATTCACAAAGTCACCGTTACTGCACGCAAGAAGAAACCACCTTTGCTCAAAAGACTTCATATAACATTATCCCAGGCCTACACTGTATAAGATGTTCTGCATTTTAACTCATCCGCTAGTTACCTAGTTTCTTGTGAGCGTTACAGAGGATTTAGAGGTGAGGGTGATAATCCTGTGTTCAAGTTGGGTAGGTTTCTGTGGAAAGTTGGTTGCACAGAAGATGGCTGCAGAAGTCATGACTGATGAAGTTAATGGAGGGAGTGAAAATGGCTGTCTGATGAACAGATAAGTAAGGAAAGGATCTGGGAATGTGCTAGCAAAGACAAGAAAGCTTGAACGTGGCACAGCTGAAGAGGGAAGAACTGGTAAGAGATGGGGGTTGACACGTTACTGGTATTGACAGGAAACATGATCTGCACAGCTGTATCTGTGACTAACTTAAAACTGGCAGGACATTCTTTAGATGATTACATCTATCAAACTCCTCTTTAAAGAAAGGATAAATATTTTACCAAAATGGAGGGGGGGAAAAAAAAAGGCTTAGAGCTGTTTTAATAAACTATTAGAAAACTATTTTGAAGGCAGTGACTTCTCATGCCTAGAAATTCAGTGCCACTGGTAATGGAGGCAAATAGTAGGCAGGAGGCTGCAGCTTGTACTTTAAATACCTTGCAAGGTAACATCTTAGGTAGACTCTGTGCTTCTAATTCACACCTAATTAATAGGGTATACAGAAAAAAGGCATCTCCCAGTCAGATTGCAGAAGCAAAAGACACATCACATGAATTGTTCTTTGGACTGCTTGGTTTTATGCAGCGCTTTTTGTAGAGATGACTGTGCCGGAGTCATTACTCTTGCTGCAATTGGCCTAGCTATCCGAGACAGTTT
>NW_028262391.1:40740421-40742921 GCF_047370975.1 Nipponia nippon
TTCAAAAATGCTGAGGAACAGTTAACATATTCTAATTCCAAGAAACCACTGCTGTTATTTTGAGTAGTTTTGATACAACCAAATCAAAGCGAAGATTTGAAATAGCTTTTCTGAAAGCCCAAGCCTAAGTCATAAATTATTCTACACCATGATTCGTTCAGATAGTAAAACCATACCTCTTTGCCTGACATTACTGAAATGTGGAAAAGGGAAAGTTAAAAATAAAATGAAACATTTAAATCTTTGCTGTTGAGAACCTCAGATAGATGGCAATATAGCAAAGTTGATAAAAGCGATTCTCAATTAGACTTTATTATTATTTTATTGAGGTATTATTAATAAACATCAGGGTGCAGCGGGTGATAACACTATCCTAGTATTAGACAAGTGGACACTGAAGAAAAATAAAGGCAAGTTGCCTGTAATGAGAAAAAGTAGAAGGACGTGGATAAACTGCAAATGACATGAAAAGCAGAAATATCATATATTTGTCCTTTAAGCTTGATCCTACGGCCTTTAGCTGTATAGTTAGACCTATTAACTTCTGCATAACCAGTCATGAATAAGCTGTAGAGTCCGGGCTACATGACTAGTTCTGAAGAGAACAGGTAGAATATTTTGATATTTGAGTTGGGTTTTTTTTATTAGTTTCTTCCCTTTAGCCCAGTAAATCCACACTGCTCTGTGTGGTTTTAGTTACTTTTTACAGACCTCTCTTTACCCCCCCCCCCAAAAAAAAAAATTTGCTAGTTCCAATAAATTTCCTGAAGTTAACTATAAAAGATATTCACATACTAATTCAATAGTCTGATATTAGCTGTAATCCATAATATTATCAGCACTACACCGGTAACAATTACAGTGGCAATACTTAACTACGGTGTGTTTTGGGGGCACTATTTTAATAAGGTAGGTGTTTAGTTCCCTGCAGCATATAAAACTGGTGATTTTGACTGCAGAGCTGCTTGGACTGGAAATCACAACAGTTGCCAGTAAGGTTTAGAAAGTGTGTGCCAGGCAAGGGAATCACTGTTCAATGTATTTACCCTCTGGGGAGGTAAAACACAGATGGGGGAGTTAGGAGTCTTCTAACATTTAGCTGATACATTAGTGGGTAGCAATTCTGCTTCAGGGATGTTCAAAGTAGTTCATCTACCAGTTGGGAATCATTATGGGCACTAGTACTGAGGATTAGATATGATAGAACAATAAGGGATTGTGGAAGTACTACTATCCCCCCCGCCCCCCCCCCCCCAATGTTTCATAATCTTTAGTACCTTTTTACAGCTGTGTCTTTCTTAAGAGTAGTTCTGGATCAATCAGATGTTTTCAATATACATACTAAAGCACCTACCTTGAGGTAGGACTCAACTGTCATAGACAAATATGACCGGGCAATATGTATTTTGACCAAAATTATGTAAAATACCGTGTCTTCTCTACATAAAAAGCAGTACCGTTACTGCGTCTATTGTTACCCGTTAGTTGATGTGAGAAAAGCTTGCTAAAGCATTTGCATTTGTATTTCTATACTGGGTAAGCAAATGCAACATTAGATCTCTGGGATTGTTTTTATGCTATGAGAGATAAGGCTATGCTTTAAAACTGTAAATTCATGACGGAGGAAGGGTGATCATACTGTGAGGAACGGAAGAGCATGGTCAAAAATCAGGAGAAAGCAACTCAGTTTCTGTTGAGCTATGCTCAGTTATTATCACCTGATTATTTTTACCCTAGTAATCTCACCTGGACATACATTACATTTTTCCTGGTTTTTTTCTATAGTCTTGAAGTTAAAACATTTTCCAAAATGTACAAACAAACAGCTAATTTCATTGCACTGCTGTCTGTATGCAGTGAAATAAAATATGATTAGCTAGCTGAAAATGTGTAACTTTTCAATCAGTAGTTAATTCAGCCCCAGAACCATATTCATATAGGTTTGAAACAAAATTGACCTCCTTGTTTATGTAATCTGTACATACAATAAGTGCCTGATTCAGTAACAAGCTACTCAACAATGTAGATTTTCTGAGACGCAGGAAAAGAAGCAAAATCTAGTATTCTTCTGAATAGACCCATCACCTGTGCACTGCTAAGGCTCTGAAGTTTCTGCATTCGGAAGGGGCAAAATCAGTACAGGAGACAAATTCCCCACGTTATGCAGAAGACAAAATTCTCATGGTCGAATGTAGAGCAGCTGAACGGAGAGCTGCGGGAATGGGGAGGGGTAGACCTCTCCTCACGGCTGTCTGGCATCATTCCCCATGGCTGCTGTTGTCTTTTGAGTGTAGGAAGTTTTGGGGCTTTACCCCAGAACGGACAACAGAAAGTACATGTAACAGCGGACCCTCTGGCCTCTGCACCCACTGGTGCACGAGAAGCATGTGCATAGCGGGATTCCACTTTGCATGGTGAATGTGCACCTTTTTATTCCCTGCCTTTCATAGCTGCAGCTGAAGGCAACTGAATTATGGCTGTTTCTCTGTCAGAAGACTGC
>NW_028262391.1:40747921-40792921 GCF_047370975.1 Nipponia nippon
TTTGTAAAAGTTGATGGCAAAACTGTCATTGACTTTGGTGGCAAAGATCCTAAAAGACCTGAAATTATGTGAGTTTGGGGAGTAATTTATTTTGTCCTCAAATTGTCTGAGAGCAGATAGGCATTTTCTCATGTTGCTTTGTTGCTCGAAATTATTTGCAGTGTTCTTCATGGAGCAATGCTTGGGCTGCTGATTGTTTGCATTGTAAACAGTTTGTTGTAAATATTCACCATGTTGATTAGTTGCAGAAGTCACATGCTGTTGTTTATGTTTCCTCATTGGCTAATAGATGTAACTGGAAGCAGATGCCTATCCTAGTACTCTCTAAAAGAAAATTCATACTAAATAGACTAAAAACTCAGCTCCTCCTTGGGGTTTTGCCTTATTAGCAACAAAACCAGTAAAATAATGAGTCAGTTCGTGCCTTCTTCCCAGCTTTGGGTGCTTCTGAGTATGCTCCCCTGGGTTGCATCGTGCACTTGCTGGATGAGGTCCTGGCCCTGTTGGGTTCGATGGCAGCACTGCTGTTGACTTCAGGAGGAGGCGAATTCTCCGCGGGGCGTTGCAGCCTCCTCACCCCACTGGGATAACGCACCACCTGCTCTGGGCCCACACGGGAGTGCACTTAACTGTTTCTAGCCAGCGCTCTGCTTGCTAACGGGTGGGATTTCACAGGGAGTCACGGCCAGCCTCTTACACCAGCCAAGCCATTAGGAATTACCGTGTTTCAATCTTACGCTCTAATATCCAGCTCAGGGTTACTTTGACAAGTCATTGAAGCTCCTTTTTTTCATAAATGTTCCTGCTAGCGAGGCTGGTTTGCTAGAGTACTCAAAGATCAAATGCAAAAGGGCAGGAGCAACATACAGCAAAAAAACATTTGCAACATCAATGAATGTATGTGAAAAAATGGTTCTGAATATCTCTTCATCTCTAATTTGAAGTAAAACTTTTGTTTAGGTTTCCCTCAATGCAATTTCTTTTCTGGGACTGATAGCTTCGCTGTTATTTTTCCTGGACTGTTTATGTGGAAGGGGGACTAGACAGAATAAAGCTTAGATTATTGTTGCTCTGTTTCACTCTGGTAGAAGTGCTACTGGGGAGAACGTAGGATCCTGGCTGTCCGTGTTCCATTAGGTTTGTATTTAATTATGGTTCTTCCTTTTTCTCCAGGCACTATCCAGCTTCCTGGACCACACACTACAGTGTTTAGCTGGTCATTGTTTTTTTCAGTCCTGCTGAGCACCCTCAATTCCACCTAAAGTGAATGGGAATTGCTGAAGCTCAGCACTCTCTAAATAAAGGCCCCTATTATTGATGTCACTGTTTGAGATAATAACTTGTGCCATGCATAAAGAGTGAAATCACTGTGCTTTTTTAATTCCTTCATATGAGATTTTGCTACTCTCTATTTTTCTCTACTGCTCAATGGTCCAGCTAGATAGCATGGCTTTTGAAATAGGCGATGCCTTCTCTAATTAGGCACCATTGCAGTTACTGATGGATTCAGACAATTTTGTGTTCAAAGTTAATGAATGTTGGCTTTGATCAGCCTCTGACTGTGATTGGTAGTGGTAGTTTTATCCATGCTTTATGCAAGTCACCCAAACCTCTTGGTTATACAGAATTGAGCTAACAGTCTTACAGGAAAAGAAAAAAAATCCACTAAGTGAGCCGTTGTCAGAACATACCATGTGCAAGAAAGCCAGCCTATGTGACTTCTAAAAGAGATGCGAGGAAAGTATAGGAAACCCCAAGTGTTTCATTTGAATCTTAAGTATGTGGTCAAAGGTTGTGCTGCAAAAGTTGTATATTCAATTGGGTTCAGTACAGGTGTCTTCCTCCTGCAAAAGCACTTGGCTTCCCATCCTGGCTCTACTATCCCATCACTGTGAGTGATGTTCTAGAAGAAGGTGTCAAGCTCAAGTAATCAGGCTGCCTTTAATGATCTGTGCAGCTGTCTCTGTCTCCTCTCCACACAGTTTCTAGATGCAAGGTACGTATGTCTGTCCCACACCTCTCCACAGTGCTTCTCTGCATGATGCACGCTCACTGCATCAGAGCGCACGGGGAGGAACCTGAACCTGTGTGACCATTGTACTGGTGCTTTCCCCATAGGGTTTTTGATGAATTTGCATTAGGTGATTATCCCCTCATGCATGTCTTAGAAAGGCAGGTAACTCCACATTGTCAGTTTTCCATCTGTAGCATGTGGATAATTATACTTTTCTGCCTCACATGGGTGTTGTGAGCACTAATTAGTTAATGTCTTTTCAGCACTTTTATCATACAAATACTTAGCAGTTACTGCTATAATTATTATTATTATTTCTTATTAATTTTTTGTTCTTCAAGTAAGGGATTTTGAGGACTCAGTTATGTCTGAGTACTTGAAAGTATAACTTCATATACATTGAATGACAGTGTTATGGTAACGCCAGTTGGTTGCTTTAAAAGGCTGATGCGTGTTTCATGCTTGGCAATTCACAAATCCGCCCCAACTGAAGCAGTGTTTTCTTTAAAAATGTGCCTCTGAAGCAACAAGATCATACCACCAAACACAAATCCAGTGTCTGTAATATAATAAGGCATAACGCAGTTTACATTAGTTGATTAATAGTGCATGCTTTGGGTGTGCTGTGAGCACTGGAAAAAACTCAGTTGGCTAAGAGGGAATGTGGCTTTGGACATCAGTGGCAACTACAGCCGTATCAATTCAGCAATGCGGTATTCCTGAGTTTGTGCCAAAATCACTGGACTTCTGCAGAACTTTAGGTTCTCTCGAACCCCAAATTTAAGTAAAACTTAAAAAAACCCCAAACAACTTAAGCAAAACTTAAAGAAAAGATGAAGCTATCACATTTCCTGTGGTTCGGTGTGGGAAGCGCATGCCTGCCAAGGGTCATCTAGGGGACGGTGAGCCTGGTCAGAATAATGCTTCCTCAGCTACAGAATCCAGCCCCGAGATTCCCTTGGCCTTAGGATTTTCTAAGGCCAAGGGAATGCCTTATGCTCTATGTGACATAATTTTTAAGTCTGAAAATCCTGCTTTTTGCACTGGGGAACTGAAGCGCAACAGGTTTTTTTCTCAGAGAAGGGGAATCCTGATGTAGAAATGCTTCTTCTTGCAGATGGAGGGCCCAGCTTCTCTAGCAGGCTTCCTTTTTCTGGACTACTGTGGAAGCTTTTCCATACGGTCTGAGGACAATATAAAAGGGCAATGGCATGAAGGATTCAATTTCCCAGGCGGAAAGCGCAGGCATGGGAATGAAATTCTTATTATGTACAGCCACTTGGAATTGGATGCAGAACAAAGCGGATCTCTGGCAAGCATCTGAAGAACTGATTGATGGTGGAGCACTGTGGGGGGAAGGAGCGGAGGCTGGCAGGTAGGGATGGATGGATTGGGAACTATAGGAAGCTGCAAATCATCAACTTCTGGTCCACGAAGACCAGGAAAAAGGAATGCAGCTCAAGCCTTAAGCCATCTTTTTCTTGGAGCCTCTTAAGGATCCATGAAAGCATGGCTGTAATTGGATTAGAGTTTGTGTGGAGGCACAGAGCCCCTGCACATATGTCCTTGACTTGCTGTCTGCTTCCCTTGTGGAGCAGCTATGCATTTTGCTGGTGAGGAGAGGGCCATGGTGCTAGGCTGTTGCTGAAGAGCGCACTTTCCAGTGGGACTCCTCCACGCCACGTCACAGCCGGTTTCCTGCTCCGTGACCACGCGTATGACTGAAGTGGCTAGCTCATCCCAGACCAAACTGACTGCTCAGTGTGGCACGTCGGGGCACAAAGCAGGGGGACACCAGGGGCTGGGGCTCAAGCAAGGTGTGGAGGTCTTTTGGGGATGTTTTGGAGAGAGGAGGGCTGGGGTGGGGTTCAATACGATAGGCTTGATGGGGCTGCCAGGTTAGTCCTCTCAGCAGAAGGCAACTGCTGCCCTACTCAGTTGGATGGATTGCATCAGGATTTCTTCCGTTCCCAGCCTTTCCCATGGGATTTTATGTGGGAAGGTATGATCTCCTCCATACAATAAGCTGTCAGCCTTGTGACAGCTATATAGTGCCTGGACTGGTTTGTCTGCAAGTGAGGATTTTCAAGCTAGATCTGTTTGTTACTGAGGATTGTCCGGGAGTGACTAGGAAAACAAAAGCACCCTTTTTTGAGGGTTATTTTGAAAATGTCTGTGTTTGTAGACTGAGGATGCTGTATATGATGTAGATAAATAATGTAGGTGAGTCTTGCAGCTCCTGTGTAAACTGGCAAGGTTTTCTTGCAGAGTTGGAGCCGCTGTTACAAAATTCTTAGGCTTTGGTAAATTCAGCTCTAAAACCATTTTTAAATCTACAATTAGGACGGGAATAATTTTAAGTTAAATGCCTAATTAAATACCGAAAGGATATATATTTTTGAAATGTGGTAACTCTTTTCTTGTAGTTGCCTGTGCTTACATACACACTGCAGTATTTTATGGTTTGCACCTGAAGTTACTTATGCACTATGCCCAGAAGCTATATGAGTATCCATTTATGTGACCTTGTAATCAGTTTATTAGTGTTTTAGTGCTTTGTTGCTGTTATTTTTATCAGCCTAAGCTACAAGAAGTTAATTTCAATAGAATTTCATAAACTAAGTTGCAAAGAAGTAGTTCACCGAAAGTTATGAAGCAATGGATACAGTCCAGTCATGGCAGGTTTTTTTCCTGTCTTCAAGGAAGTCACAGTGTAAGCTCTAGTGTTTTGTTGGTGGTGTTTGGTTGGGGTTTTTTTAAAGTGTTAATTTTACAATTGTTTTTATAATATGTTTTCAGAAAGACAAAGTTTATAGAGATGTAACATTTTAGTAAACCAACAGATATCTCTGCAGTGAAAAAAATGCTGCATTTCAGAGCAAACAAGTCCTTTTTCTGGTCCCAAAATCTTGTCTGTTTTTTTTTCTACAACTATGTTGGCTGGTCTGGTAAAAGCTCTTACATCTCTGTATAACACTTGTCATTCTTAGAATAGACTATCACAGTTCCAACAGTACATCTACTACATACTGTAAACAATTTTATTTAATTGATGTCAGAATTAAATGCTATTTTTTTAAATAAATGCATGAGTGGATTATCTGGAGAGAAGTTTTTTAGTACCTACAATTGTAGCAGGCAAAATTTATTAAGAGGCCATTGTCAGTACTTCATTTTGTGACTGTGACTAGGTGTTGCTTTGTCGTGGTAAATAAGCATGAATAAAAAGCCAACTTTCCAATGCATTCCCAACTGATAGGCTTATGATATTGTGTGCCTGTATCATAAAATAGCAGATCATCGTATTGGAAAACAAAACAAAACAAAATTCCATTAATTAAATGCTTACTTGTATCTTTTTATAATGTTTTTAGAGTTTTAGGAAGGGACAAATCCCGTGGTGTCATCCATGAACATAGCTGAAGTAAAAGTGGCCCGCTTTCAGTTTGAGCGAGAAACACTGTAATAGACTGGGTTGCTATTATAGAAAGTTTATTATTATTGGTATATAAACTAGCTGGGGGCTTAAACACAGAGCAGCTGGGTAATTTAGCTAGCTCCTGGATCCAATTAAAAAAATCTATGTTCTGTCCACAGTAGGGGAATGGTCATAGCTGAGACACTACCATATATTAGATTGTACCACACCTGTGGCATGTTCACCGTTATAAGCTGTGTAGGCTGTAGAAACATTAAATCCTCTCATTACTGCCTTACATAAGACAGACACTTCAAGCAGTTCCACATTTATCTGAGATTACCAGTTAAACTCATTAAAAAGCAACTAGGGCTTGTTCACTCAATTGGATGTTTTCAGGATTTTGGTGTGCTTTGTGATTAACAACAGTATGTCTTTGATTAGGGAGATGACATTTTTGGGAAGACTTACCCTTTCTGATTTTTTGTTCGCTGGGTGAGCCTGAGGTGACAGGTCTGTTGTTAGCTCTCTCACATTTTGTTGGTAAACCCAAACTTGTGAAACAGGAACTAGATTTTTTTTTTTTTTTTTTAATTTGAGGAATAAATGTGCCATTAACACTTCAGGTTCTAGCCAGGCTCAGGCTCTGACAGCAATTACAGGCAACTGGTGGAATAAATTGTTTGGAAACCTCTTTATCATTAATGTTGCCTTTTTGTTTATACCAAGTAAATGAGGGAAAGAAACTTTGACTTGTAACCAGGTAGCAGTACATTGAACTTCCTACCACCAGTGTCCTGGTTTTCTTTGGCTGTTTTTGTGTGTTTCCCCCCTCCTTGTTTCACACTTTTTCACATGAAGTTGCACACTTGTTGCTACTCTCTAAATAGGACCTGCCTAGTTTCTTTAAACCTGTAAGTAAACTTAGCCCGGTGCATGGTTTCACAGAAGTCAATGGGGCCGTATTGATGGATTCCTCTGTTCGGAAACATAAATGCTTTGGGGATCAGAGCTGACAGTCGTCAGCTTCCGTGGACAGGGGCTGTTTTCTTCTTTTGTACTAGGAAGTTATTGTCTTCTTAGCCATAGTGCAGGGTCCTGGATCCAAATCTGGCCAATATCAGCTAAGACATTCAAGCACTACTGTAATACAAATAAGAATAATAATGGTATTTAACATTGCTTTTTTCATAAATCAATCAAAGAAGTCAAAGCAGCAGGCATAACTAATATTACTTACAGTCAGATAGGGCTACATCTCTTTCATAAAAAGTGTTTTTCTGCAATATTTAACCATTGTTGGCAACAATCATCAATATTAATCCTTAACAGCAACATGATAACCAAGCTAGCAGATAAAATGGCTGTTAAAAAAGTAGGAAAAAAAAGGAATAATAGGATTGTGGAATTTTAATATTCTCCAGCTATTTATTAAAAAGTGCTTATTTGGTATGTGTTTATTTCTAATAATCAACTGTAACATTACTTTGCAAAAAACTGTAATTGCTTCTTAATTTCAAATCCCAGTTCCTTTGTGCTGTATACAAAGGTAGGATATTTCTGTACTTATTGTTCACAGCACTCTGTGTAAAAAATCACGTTCATTTCAAGAAGCTGTTATGGTATTGATTCTGGTAAAGACTTCCATTAACTGACCAATCTAAATCTCATAAGTGATGTCAGGATAGTTATGCATTTGCTTGGTTCAAGTATTCAGCCATTATGTTAGAATGCAGGCAGTGTCTGAATATGGCTGTTAAATTATTTCTAAATACCGAACCAGAACAGCTTAACAGTTCTGCAGTTTGAGACTGACACAAAAATGACAATCTGCCACCTCTTTGTTTTTTAAATATTAACGTTGTATTGGGATAGTATTTTTGGAGTAAAAACCTGTGGCACGAGAGGATAAGTGACATAAACAAAGGCAGCTGGGCTGCATGAAATAATGGAACAATAAGGCCCTTACAGCCGTTCTCATCACTCCAGTATGTTAATTAGCATTCTGTTGTGGCCGCAACACTGAAAACATGTAATCTGTATTGGTGTACTGTACAGCTGTGAACACACATTCTTTTTTGTTAGTCCCTAGAGTTGGCCTTGCCATTGGCATATGTGTGTGGGCCAAAAGTCAAACCATCACCACTAAAATACCACGCTATAGAAGCAAAAGAGATTTTCTTTTTATTTATTTCCATCGTAACCTGTGATGTAATCTGGTTACAGAGCTTCTGTCTGTCTGCTGATTTCTTTACCATTTTGCGTGTGTGTATATATGTGCGTGTGTGCGCGTGTGCGTGCAAAGGAGTGTGTGTATATAAGGCCAAACTCATAATCTGAAATAAGTGATTTAGGAAGATAAAACGTGCTATAAATAAATAAAAGCTTTTTCCTCAATAGAATAGTTTAAAAAGTCCGCCATGAGGAACATTACAGCTATATTTTCTTTTTGATGGGTAAAGCTAGTTCTATATTTTTATTTGTAATTTTATTAAAGAAAAATAGTTCAGTGCTTCAGTGAATTCAGCTGCGCAGGCATGGAACGCTTGCATTTTTTTTTTTATTTTGATACAAGTATGTAAAAAATCAGTGAAAGCAATACAGAAGAAATATGATTAAGGAAAAAAAGTTTGCCATTTATATGCCCTTTTAAAAGAATTCATACTAAAGTCAGGATCTCAGCCCACTGTGTCCACGTTAACCTTACTTGACCAGGGGTTAGAGGAGACCACCTAAGGATAATTTGGTCAGATGGAATTCATTCCCCATTCGAGGGGTTTGGTATTTCTTTGTAGTGCTCCTGCAATTTAAAAGCATGCTGACCTCTTCTAATGCACAGGTATTTACCTAGCAAAGCAGCCTACCTTTTGCATCATAAATTAGATTTCAAATTAAGAAGTAAGATTTCTAGTATTTCCTCTTAAATGTACATTTACACAGCGAATATTCACTTGTCAAACCTGTTTGCTAGTCTCCATTTATTACTTCGTTGTGATGATCTCTGTACTCACACACACAAAAAAAAGAGGTAGGAAATTTTTTTCTTAGAAAATAACTTGCGGTGCTCTTGGGTGAATACATCCTTTATCCATACTCAGATGATAAGAGTGAAGGCTTAGCTCATATTTCTGCACTAATCTACTTCAAACCTGATCTTGAAAAATTACCCTCATTGCACAAAGAAAATACAGCATTTAAGTCACCATGCTGATCAAATTTGGTTCTGCTTTTTGACTGTGGAGGGAACAAATTGTTTGGCGATTCTGTGATGTGAACCAGCGTCCACTAGGGAACTGAGTAAGTTTTTTGGTTTTTTTGTTTAACCACTTTCTTTCTTTCCCAAGTAGATTGTAACTCTTTTAACGAGACAGATACGTTATTATAATACCGTATTTGTATGCGAAGTGTTGAAAGGTTAAAAAAAAAAGCTTAATACTTTATATTGCTATTGATAGCATGATTTTAGAATAGAGAAACTCATATTTAGATTTCATGCTTGCATTACTGTTTTTATGGAAATAAAAATCAGGAATGCTGCTTTAAAAATTAAATTTCTACAGAAATAAAATACAGGCTGTCAAAAAGGGAATAAGAACAACAACAAAAATGTTAGTAGCTGTCTCTGAATTTGTCTTTATAGTGGTAAAAGTATATAATTAATAGAAGAATTTTAGCTCCAGATGTGGCTATACTATAATAGAGCCTTATAAATGCTACAGAAAGAAAAATTGCTTGGAACGAATGAGAACCAAATCAAGAGCACACCTGGGTTTGACAAAGATTGCATTTACTGACTGCTGTGCTATCACATTACAGAGAAAGACCAAGTCTTTGGGAGCAGCTGTAGAGAAAGGCCTGGCAAATCTGCATGCAAATAGCAGCACATTGTTAACTTAATCAGATGCCGAGGAAAAGATGTGCCAGACCATGAGGATGATCTATAAACAAGTACAGAGTCCAGAGAGATTGTGAGGGCTAGGCAGATTAAAAAGGTATACCACAAGGGTTCTGTCCTTGGGTCAGATTCTCGTCTTTTATGTTGCCTGAAGGTTACTGCCATTCAGGCTAACTTATCACAGTGTTTGTTATAGCCCAGTGTAGTAAATTTGTCAAATAGTACCCGGTTTGTTCTTTGCACGGATATAAATAATCGCATATTATTTTGGGAGTTTGGTAGCTCTTTGTTCCTTGGTGGTAGAGATACGGGTATTATTTTCTGAAGGAACAGTGTGTGATTTCATAACTCCCATTAAATAATATTACTGTATAAATGTCCCAGTGTAGTGAGATAAGAAATAGTGTGATACACCGTATAAAGAGACAGATCTTCCATTAAAAGAAAATCTTTCTTATAAACTGAAGTGCCCTGATGAAAATAGTCTTAAGAAAGTTAGACACCTGCTCTTCATATCATTTATTAATATTAATGGGAATATATGTTTAAAATCTTCTCTAAGTCTAATATCATAAAAAATAAAGAAGTAATACTATTTAATCACCCACAGCTTAATAGTGCCTTAGTTGTTTACTGCCATTGCACTAATTGCTCTGTACTAATGTGTTTTTGTGTGATTTCCAGTAGTGCTAAAAGAACTGAGATGCATAACCAATTAAATATAGTGGTTTTATGTTAAAAATATATCTGCTGTAGACTAGCAAATGAACAGTGGTATTCTTTTAAAAACAAGAGAGAGTTGGCAGTTGCATAGCTGCAGAGTAATAGGTATTTTTCATTGCATCTTTTCCACAGTGACATTGGAGTAATCTTTATGAATAAGCAAACTGCAGAAAGCTGAGCATTTTATATTATATTATGGGCCAGAATCTCCTCTCATGCAGTTATAAATCAGTTATAACTTTATTAAAGACAGAGGACTTACACCCACCCAAAAGAGGCGGACTCAGGCCTTTTGTTTCTGCAAATGGCTTTTCTTTTTTTGGAAATGGAACTTTTAAAATCTGAAATACAGATTCGTCTCACACGACCACCCGAGCATAAATATTGCGGCTATACCTGCCACGCGGCAGGCTGTGTACGGGGCCAGCCGTGCTGGGCAGGCAACCCAAGCCGAAGGAGGTGGTTCGGGTCCCTGGCTGTATCATAGGGAGCAGGACAGAAATGATGTTCAGAGACTCACTCGTAGGAGAGGAAGCAACACCATTTATATACTGTAGCGTACCCTGCCAGAGGGTTAATTGAGTAACATTGTTGTTGGCTCCAGAAGGAGCTCGCTGCCTGAGACAGGGCACCGCAGCGGAGACTGCGAGGGTGAGTGAGGTGAGGGGAAATTGGACATAATAGCATTAATAATAATAATTAAAGACTAAGAGTAACAAAAGAACGCATAACTAATACACCAGCCTCTTGCTTTTTATTACAAAATTAATATTCATATGAATGCTATCAGAGCTATTCAGTATTAAACTGGTAAGACAAAAGCCACATTGTAATATATTATACAGTATATTACAAGATGTTTGTTTCTGTGGATTTTGACCAGCTGAAAACAAACTAATAGCACTACCAAAGAGTCTGTTTCCAGGTCTTCAGCACAAGGCCCTCAGTCAGCACAGGATCCCAAGACCCACAGAGCAGGAACACTCTTCACTTTATATGGGGGGAGGTAATGAGATCAATTAGATCCTCATCCATTGAACTGTAGACAGCTGTTGGTGCATAATAATCATCATTAGAGATGGGTGAATGTGGGATACTTGATTTGCCAGGCTACCCGCAGGTATTCTAAAAATGCCAGACTTAACTCTTGAGTATTTTGAGTACTTGAGGCCAGCATTTTCTCTGAAGTCTCTCCTGGGACTATTGATCATCAAAGAAGAAAAAGGTACATCTGAGAGCAAGGAGAGCTAGAAGGCTGCCAGCCTGTTTTTCAGGGCTGGAGAAAGTTGACCGGATGAACCCTGCCAGCGGCTGTGTAAGTACCACCCTCTTCAGGGCCACATGGAGCTTGTGAGCAACTAACCCCAGCGTTAGTCGCCATCCCGATTTCAAACCTCAGCAGCCATGCTCATTAGCCAGCTTCTTGTTCTGTCTTCACAATAGTTTCATGGTAAGAATTGCACCCTTTTTAGGTTTGGGTGGGTTCTTTCTCTGTCCATCCCGTAATTCAAATGTTACCTATTAACAAGGATCACCCCCATTCTGGTTGTATACCAACGCAACCAGTTTGTGTGTTACTGAAGTTAGTCTGATTTTGACATAGCTTTTTGGAGGATGGGTAATGCAACCTTATCAGTATTTCAGTTTGAGGCTATAAACCACCAATAGGCTTTATAAGCACCACTAGCATGTCCAGAGTATGCCGTCACCATGTTGTGATCTGCATTGTTCCTGGTTATTAATTTCAGACTTTTCTTTGAAGCCTAAATAAATGCTTATAGCCTTTGATACTTACATGTTAAAAACGTTATAAAACCCTCTTAATGGTGTTGTTACTCATATACATCCTTGCAGCTCCATATGTTCTGCACTTTTAACCTTTACAATAATTCTTATAATTAAAAGTCCTTTTTCAAGGCAGTGGGTGCTGCCATTCCAGTAGAGTAAATATGATATATGCTACTACTGTTTCGTTTTGATTTGGCAGTGTAAGTAAACAATCTACTTAATTTGGTGGGCTTCCTTATTCGTTTATACTCCTTAAAATAGATGTGAGTTTCCAGTGTAAAACGATGGTATCTCCCTGGCTAAGTCATGTTAGTATTTATAGGAGTTTAATAAAAACAGCCCAGCATTCATGGATAGTGGGAATTAGAGTGAAAGCAAATATGTGCGAGAGAGAAAGTGTGTGTGAGAGGAGACCTTCTGAATCCTAATCCGAGTTTTTGACAGTGCTTCTGGCGTATTCTTATGTCCTTTACTGCTGTTGTCTGACATCTAGGTCTAACCCCATTCTTGATATCAGTGGGTGTATACATGAGCAACAGATTTGGCCCCGATTTGGAAAATAATACTTAGGTACCCTGCAAGTTGCTGTGAGGATTGATATGTTAATGTTTGTACAACACTGAATATATAAAGTGCTGTATAAGTGTTTAGTAGTATTAAGTCCCCATGCATCACTTATGTACCCTCAGTATCAGTACAGACTGTGGTTTTTGCTCTTATGGACTAGTAGAGCTTAGAAAGGAGGAAAAGGAAATGGGTATTATGGTTCCAGCAACTGGCGAGATAAAGCAACTGGTGAAATGTGCCCTATTCTACATGCACACAGACAATATTTGGGTAGATGGTCACACAGTACCAGTGTGCAAATATTTATCTGTTTGCAAAGAGAATCTCAGCCTTTGTTGCCCAGTGCTGCAAACCATTATTCTTGTAAACACCATTGGATTTCTCATATGCATAAAGACTATTTTTAAGACTAAGAGTCTGTGGAAAAAGAATCTAACATATCTTTTTAGATTAAATTGACTGTACTGGTTTTATGGCCTAGCACGTTTTTGGTAGCTCAACTAGTTGATTGCACTTGAAGATTCATGTGCATAGTGGTCTTTCCTTAGATTTGCTTTCATGATGTGTGCAAGAACAAATCAAGCCTGTGCACTTAAAACATACCAAATATCCGAGACGATGGCCAGATAGCAGGTAATAGGAATCTCTTAGTTCTCTTTGATGGTTGCACTGTCATCATCAGTTTGGTTATAGCAGCTGCTCCTTTCTCGCCGGTCGGTTTTATTTCCTGTTCTCGAATAATCTCTCTCATTCAGAGCAAGGTAAAGACAGCCATCTTCTTGAAAGCTGGTAAAATGGGATAAATGAAAGTGATGAAAGAAGACATCAAGCTAGACGTTCTCTCTGTCGGGCATGGCTGAACTAGGGTTCAGATGCTACTTTAGAGATTTCACCATACTTTTCATTAGAGATGTATCAGTAATGGAGTATCATGAGATGGAATATCAGTATCATCTGGGGAAGAGCCAGCAATGAAATTGTGTTTGGGGCTGTGAAATTTCAATGCATTCATTAATCAGAAGACATTTTACCTCCATGATTCTGGATTATCCAGGCTGTTCTCAGCCTTGATAGTGGAAGGCAGGGTGGAGGCCCCATGAGTACAGCAGTAGCATCCCTGACACTGCCCAAGAGGGGCTTTGTGCATGGTGTGAGCAGGGCAATGCCGAACCCTGACTTCAGCTCTGGACAAGAATGTGAAGTTTCTTGCTGGTTTTGATCTTTAACTAATGTCTGGTTCTTAAAAGTAATCATATTGTGTTTTGTGGAAATGAAAAGAGGAAAATGTACATGAGAGAGTCAGCAGGGGAATGTGAGATCCTTACATTCACTTGTCTTCTCTCCAGTGCTGTTGTCTTCCAAACAGAATTTACTTTTCTTCAGGTTTTTTTTTTTTGATTCTTCCTTCTCACTGCGTGCCTAACTGTAACCCTGAATGAATGTATGTGACAGGTGGCCCGGCTCTGAGGCCCCAATATCACTTGGCAGTTACGCCTTGTAAGATGTAAAAGAACATTGTACAGGAAGAGCAGTGATGTGCGGTCAGTTCAAACAGTGCCATGTTTCTCCTCCGCTCTCTATACCAAAAGTTATAGCATCATGTTTTGGTCGCAACAGTCAGCAATTAGTATGAACCAAGCAACATTATGGTTATAACTGGTTACAGGTTACAATTACAAAGGTTACCACTGTGAGGAAAATTAATTGGCAATATTTTCTTAATGTTTTTGCCAGCTACAAGAATTGAAGGAACAAAAGTTCTTTTATGTCCTTCCCCCATCATCCAGCTCTTCCCAGGTAATTCCAGTCATTCATCTCTCCAACTCAGAAGCATTTTAAATTAAGCTAAAGGGGGAGGTGATCATCACCAAGTAATTATAATTATAATCGGAAGCAAAACTTGAAATGCAGTCTCCCAAGGTGATGCAGTTATTCCTGGGTGTCAAAGAAAATCTCCCTCTTCTCCCTGCCCACTGTGTCTGGACACGGAGGGCAGCTGGAGTCTGACACTGAAGTACAGTAATGTATTGTGGTAGTCTGCTGGTATCAGAAATGGAACAGGATGGAAGCAGTTGGGATCTCCCAGTGTCTAGGCCAATTAACTCCACGTGTGTCCTGATACCATCAGTTGTGATTGAAGCTGGCATTTTTGTGGTCCATACTGTCTGTTTTTCTGATGGGCAAAAAGGACCCATCCTGGGGCTGAATTAAGCTTCTCTCAGGTGGCATTCCAGTTTCTGAACATACCTTATTCTAAAGTAAAGCAGCATTCATAAAATAGAAGATTGAAAGGCATGGCACACATTAAGTCAGAGCTTCAAACAGTACTGCTGTCCTGAACAAAGAATCTGGAATTTTGTCTTTAATTCATGTGCCTGGACAAAGATTGCATGGATGTGAAGGGTTCCATTGTACATAGATAACTCTCCATTGCAGTCCTCTCCAGCAAAAGAGGCTGAAGCCTTTCTTAGCACTAATGACCATATAAATACAGCATTGAGATATATAATGTTTATAATCTTGACAGTCTACTGTGCAGCCTCCCTGTATTTTTTTGTAAGTAGCCTCTGTCGAGCACAACTACTACATACACCCATTTTTTTTTTAATACCGTGACTAATGGCTGTGGGGATGCAGCAGTAGAAAGCAAGTATAGTGTATGGGATTTCCAAACTTCTGCTGCTTCAGAATTGTTTAGTAAATGTCACAGAAGCATAGTCTGTTGCAAACATACAAAATTGTATTAATGACTTTATTATTTTTTCCAATTATTTTGTTGCTGAGTGTGTTTCTGTTAGCAAAAGCACCTCTGAACTGTATCATATTGCTTCCTGTGTTGATCTGGGACTTGTAAGAGGCTAGATCATTATCACTTATCTTGTAAATGTTTTGTTCTGCTTGTGGGTACTCGTTTGACTGTCTTCACTGTTCCTGAAGTTTCACCCAGGTTGCACCAAGTAAAGTCTCTTAAAGATGCTGCTGGCACAACTTTTTCATCTAGGCTTTCTTCCTACACACAAAATAGGTTTCTTTGCAGCGCTCTGGTCAAAAGAAAGCCTCTATCTAGCCATGACCGTTTCTACACTGCAGCGCACTAAGTCCGAATTCTGCGCTCTCAGCAATCCCTGTAGTCCAAAGCAACAGGCATTTTTTTTTCCGTAGCTGTGACATAGATTGAATTCCCATCCATTATCTTCACAAAAAGTGATGGCTCATTTTTCAAAGTGCTGATTGGCAAAAATTTTGTGGATGACTGTTTTTGATGATGATTATTTTTGTAGATGGGTTATTTGCTATGCTCTTCAAGTGCTCCCCAGGCTTTGACTCCTGATGTTGTCCAGGCAATTGAGCTGGTATACCATAGCCTGTTTAACTGGTCTCATGGGAGACTGTTTGCCTGCTCACTCACCTAAATTGGTGTTAGGGTAGTGTGTGGAGTGGAAAGACTCCCTTCAGTTAAGGCAGTATGTTCCAGACCAGGGATTTTACTCTTTTTTTGTTTGTTTTACATGGTTTCCCTATTTAGAAGCTGCTGTTGCTGGGTGACTGCTGGCGTTCTGCTGGATAACCTTAGAAAGCCATAGCCTGGCTGAATAGATCATGTCACAACTCTAAACATTAGAGGTAGAATTGCATCCGGTGTCTGTTGTGGGCTCTTGTTCTGTCAAGGCTAGAAAAATGCTAACTGATTTGATAAGCAGTTAAAACGTCCTCTAAATCAGGAGCATGAAATAGGCTGGATTTGTACTCAGTGAGAGCTCTGTAATGGCAGAAGTGTGCGTGATCAGATATTCCTGACCTCAACCAATGGGCTATTGGCCCGTCTGCTGCTCCGAGTTTTCGCTGTCATCAGCTGTGCTGCCAGGGTCTGCTCTAGCCAACTCTTCTAAGCCATGGCCAGCTTGCTGGGAGCAGAGACCACTGGGCTCCTCAGTGCAGATTTCAAGCAGAATGGCAACTGGCGCAAAGCTCTTGCTTTGGCACCCTTCAGTCATCCAGGTTCTGTTCTTTATCCCTCTCTTCCCAGTTTTTCTCTTGCCTTGCCAAAGAAATGTGGCACTAGCAGACTCTTCCATTCTGGGCAATTATCTTAGGTACTCTTTGCCAGAAGACCCAGAATTAGGGTTTTTCCTCAAATTAGTTCCAGAAAAGAATCTGAGGAAAGGGAGACAAGAGGATGGATTTGTCGTCTTTGGTGTTGGCACTCTTAGAGCCATGTTTACTGGCTCATTTTGTCTACCTTGTGAAACTTTAGGGCAGTCCAACAAAGAATTATTTTCTTTTGGGACTGAAATCCCTGTTGTATCAACCCAAATGGCTTGCTTGTCTCTGGGGAAGTCAAAAAATACTAGCAGTAGCTGCTTGCAACAGGTTTCTCCAAAAGCAAACTGGAGATGAAGATGGACTTTGGGTGTACCTCTTTTTTTTATAAAAGTTGCTTCAGTGAACAAAGGAAATTGAGAGCTTTTTGCTTTTGTCATGTTTAACTGTGGTGAAAACTCTTTTGATCTGAGATCCCTGCACAGCCCCCTCAGAGCGACCTCCCAGAACTGACGATTTTCTTGCCTGTAAAGTTTGTTCCCCCTAAACCTCACTTCAGAGCTTGAAGCAGAAGTTGTGAATTTTTGCAGAGTCTCTTTGGAAGACCAGAATTTGTAGCTAAGCGTACATTTAGTGTGTTAGACACAATCCACAACAGAAAAAGAAAAATGTACCTCCTTACTATCTTTGGACTATCTTAAAGCAAGCCATGAATTGTCCATTTTTCTTGTTCTCAGTTTTGGTAGGAAACCCTGAGCATTTAGTGTCCCTGGCTCCGGCTGTGAATAAGCACTACAGGTTCTCCCAGAAGGCTGTAGAGCCTTGGCTCCCAGCTCCCCAGTTTGACCCTGCAGTAGCTGCTTGAATTCTCCTCTGCTGAAAGGGAGCACAATCCTATTAAATATTCTGCACAAGAAAGGGGGGGGGGGGGAGGGGGAGAAGGGGGTCCCTTTAAAAGCACTGGGTTAGTAGCAGCACACCTAGACTTTACTGTCTGTAGCTCCTGCTATACCTCTGAAGCATTTGTATGGAATGGATGCTTCAAATTAAGTATGACCTGGTTGTCCAATCCCAATTACCTAAAGAATCCCTCAATTTGCTTAACAATTCCCTCACAGCTATTATGGCTCTGACTGATTGTCCCCAGGACTCTCTTAGGCTTACAGCTAATGTAATTGATTCTTCAGTAGTAGCCTGAAGGGCCATTTGGCTTCAACCATGGTCGGGAGATTTTTTTTTTTTTTTTAAGTGAAGTTAAGCGAATGGTTATTTTTTATAGTGGTTCTGGTTTTGGAGGGTGAAGGTGGAGGGAATCATCTGGACACACTTGGAATAACAGTCCCTGCCGGATGGGGAAGTATATTCCTTGGGCTCTCCGTTAAATTGGCTTTGGGTGGAAGGTCTATGTAGACTTCAAACCCAAATTTGGGTGGGTATTTCTGAAAAAAAGCTTAGTGAAGGGTTCATCCTGACATTTTCGTCTCTTTCTTCCTCTTAGTCAAAATGGTAAGAATGTTTGGGTTTTTTTCTATACCTGAATGAACATCAGTCATGACAGTTGTGACAAAACTACCAGTCCTCAAATGGCCTCATTCGGAAGGACTGTGTACAAGGGTTGATTATTAACTTATGGAAGAGGTCTTTGACACTGTGAAGTGGATCATCTTTTCATCATCAAGGTCTAGATTATAAAATTCAGTAGACTGTGCTAGCAAATCTACATTAGCGAGGGCGCTCATCACATCGCATGCTATCATGTTGGGATCTTAAATTCTAAGTTGCGTTGTAACTTTTTTGGACACTTACTTTTCACTGGGAAAAGCTGGATAGCTGCAAACACAAAATTCCATCAAAATAATTTCCACAACCCCCTTTTTTCACCAAATCCCACAAAACCATAACTAGAAGACCCAGTGGAAGTAGCAGATCAGTTTAAAACAGATAAAAGGAAATAATTCTTGACACAGTGAGTAGTGAACTTCTGGAACTTGCTGTCAAGGGAATTTGTAGAGGCAGACAGCATCAGCAGGCTCAGAAAGGGATTAGACAGATTCATGGAAAACAGCTCAATAAACAGATAATAATAAACAGGTCAATAAACAGCTAAAAAAATGCCATAGCTTTGAGTCATGAAGGGCACTAACTTCCTACATATCTAGAACCTCAGAATTAAGGTGCTTAGACACTGCCTTGTTGAGAATGATAAAGAAATGCTCAGAATTTCTTTTTCAAAGGCATAACTGGTATTTCTCAGCTTCTCAGTTCCTTCTGGCCAGGCTGATGAAAAAAGGTTCATGGGTTTACATCACTGAGGTAAACTAGTGCCTCCTCCTTTTTTCATCTCTTTCATTTCCTGTGGAAAGAGGGATGCACTTTATCTGGGAAACAGGAGAGAACAGCTATTTGAATTGGTTAGGTATGAGAAGGAGGGAGGAAGAGAAGGGAACTGGAGTCTGTCCGAACACAAGAGTTGAAGTGAAAGCTTACCATGAGTTGCTTTTCTACCTGAAATCCGTAAGGAAGGGAATGACTTCATTAAAGGGGGTTCTTAAAGGAATGGTTCACTGAAAATGTTACTGAGTTTGAATCTCTACAGCTCTGGCAGTCTGTGAGAACGCTAGATTCTCAAAAATATTTTCAGGTCCAGAACTGTACCTGAAGTGTACCTCTTACCAAGACAGACTAGGACCTTACTGGGCAATGGAGGACCCCACTGCAGTATTAGTGCTCAGACACGAGAGACTCCCTCTCCGTTCCTCCCCCCCCCCCCAAAAAAAAAAAAAAAAAGGAATGCTGGGCAGCGTATATGTTGTCTATATTGCTTAATGCATTTTAAAAAGATGATGTCAACATTAATTACTAAAGTGATGTACTTGCCAACAGAATAATGCACAATATTCCCCACCTCGCTTCCGTGTGCAGTCCATTAATTAACGTCTTTACAAAATGAACCTTGTAAGTAACAATTTAGTCTTGATTCCTGTAAAATATGGTTTTGAAAAAAGTGCTCATGGTGAAGCAGCGGAAATGCCAGCTGCCCTTTGGTGAAACACTCACTATAGTTTGGATTATAGAACGCTGTTTTTCCTGCACGAGGTGAGGGAATACTTTCTAAAAGTTAGGTTATCTGTGTTTGCTTCTCACAGAAAAGGCATAAGGATCTTGAGAGGATTTCATTCTCTTTAAAGGTGGCTGTCTAATTTAGGTAGACGAGATACTGGAACGGCTGCAAGTAGATGAGATAGATCCCATCTTAAAAAAAGGACTAGAATAAAACCAGAAAGTTCAGGTCATATGTGCCAGACCATATCGTAGTCTGGCAGGGAAATGGCTCCAGCCAATACTAGCAGTATTTGTTTACAAGTTACATTTTTCTCATCCATTGTTCTGTACCTGCAAAGTGACTGCATCTGCTTGAGATTTCAAGTGTATTGAACAAACTTGTCTGTTTCCTGACGGAAAATTCACTTTGATTCCCTCTTTAGCTGATGAAACAGAACTTAACTTGTTGCAATTAATGATTTATAACATACCAATGACCACTGATGCTCTGCCTTATAGAAACATTAAATATGATAGAAAAAAAACCTCCAAACATTTCTGGTTAGTGACATCTCTCACAAACAATGCTGATGTTTTGCAGTCTTGATTTAAGAAGGTATTTCAGCCCATGCTTAAGTTCAGGCAAATTCATAAATTTCATGCACAGCTGCAGAGTGGAAGTCAGTGAGTATCCAGTAGCAATATTAATGTGGCCATTGTGTGCATTCTACTTGGTTATTCCAAAATTTTTTCATTGTAAGTGCTTATTAAACTATCTCCCTTCCTGTGTAGGAAGTCTTCCAAATGAATTCATACCTCTTGACCTTTGAAAGTGCCCCTTAGATATCCCAAAGGTGTATGGTCTCCAAGAGGGAAAATGTTATTCAGGATACACAGGAACTGTCAACTGATTGCCGTGAAAGATCCTACACAATAAGTAGAAGGCCTGATGATAACGTTGAAAGTGGATGATAAATAGGAATAGTTATGGGAACTTTTTGAGGCTAAGTGTGTACGTATTTTTGATTATGATTGCTTCATGAAATTAACAATTGACAAAAAGGAAAAATGCCTAAGTTTTGTTTATAAACATTTTTGCCAAGTTTGTTGTTGTTGTTTGTATTGTAAACTTCTGGATCTATCTAAGCTTCCCATATATTTTTCCTTCATTTAGGGAACATGCAGACCTGACTGCAGACTGAGTTATAAATGTGTTTTATGTTCATTTTGCAGGTGTGTTACTCCTCATTATTATATAGTTTGTGATTTGAATAGACATGGCTACAGCTGAACAAAAGTATTTAGCATGTTCAGTATGTCAAGGCTGGAAGACTTAAAATCAGCCGTACCAGTTTTTCACTGCTACGTGTGGATGCATGTTTTGTAACCAGTGCACTTTCTCTGCCAAGAAAAAGATTCTGTTGAGAGTGTGTGTCCCCTCCTGTGTGCACAGTGCATTGTATGTGCTCCCTGCTCCCGTTTGATTCATCAGTCTGAACCCAATCTTAGCTTGCTGTATAAAGCAAATCAAAGATAAAGCAAAGATTTTTCAATATTATTTTTTTCTCTGTCTTGTATCTCTGTGTCCTCTAATCAACTCCTTTCTATTGTACTCACGTATCCCAAAGTGCATTGAGTTGATGGTGGCAGTGCCACCGGTGGAAGAGCATTCCACTATCAGTGAAACAATGCATGAAGAACTGGAAACTCCTGGGGATATTTTTTTCCATTTGAATTTTTATTTTCATTCATGAAACCTTATAGAGCCAGTCAGTAACGTGTTGAGGCAGGGCTCCCCATTCTCCCTGTATTCCAACTGCGTGCTCCGTTGCTACTCGGTAGTACTACAGAGAAACTTTTTTGAGCAGGAAAAAGAAAGGTGAAAACCTTGCCAATCTGTTTGAGTAAGAAGGAGAAACTCCAGAACAGTGTGTTGCTGTAGTTAAATGATGTGTGGCTTATAGTGAAATTACACATGCGTGAGTTTTTTCTTTAAAATGTTTTGTAAGTCATACGTTACAGTACAATGTTGTTTGGTTTTAGTTCAGAATGTTTTCAGTTATTGAAAGTAATTTTGCAGGGAAAAAAGGTTTAACTGTAAATGCCCGCCTTGATTTTTGTGTTAAAGACTGC
The DNA here is from genome assembly GCF_047370975.1 of Nipponia nippon. Taxonomy (NCBI): domain Eukaryota; kingdom Metazoa; phylum Chordata; class Aves; order Pelecaniformes; family Threskiornithidae; genus Nipponia; species Nipponia nippon. The sequence goes on from NW_028262391.1 coordinate 40,769,543, forward strand.
AATGAAAGATAAAGGGTAAGGGTAAATGAAATCTTTTCCTGTATATGTGGTTGTCATCTGCATCAGTAAGCTCCGCATATCTATGGATTCAAGTTCCACCCTGAGATCCATACATGGGTATAAATGTTTTGTCACTGATTCAGCATGGGCTTGCACCAAAATTCATGAAGGTTATTGGAAAGACTGTCACCAAGTTGGTTTTGGATTGGGTCCATCATGCATATTTTTAAAATTTGTATCTCCCACTGTTTTAAGTCTTGGTATCTCTGCGTATCGTGGAGTTTGGTCGCTTTGTGATTTTTATTATTTATTTTTGCCAGCCTATATCCTGTTGCGCATATGGTGGGACTTCCATGGCAGGTAGGACCTAGGGAAAAGTCTTGTAGCTTTCCACGAAAAGTTTAACACAGGTGTTTTTAATGAAAATCTGGCAAAACAAATTGCAGTTTGAAATATCTGATTTTCTGAACACTGGCAAAAGACCACAGAACCTAGCAATAAATACTGATCCCACACCCAGATTACCAATTGTCAGCTGCTGTAGCTGTCTCTGTAGTAGTTCCTGCCTCACAGCACACGAGAAGCAATGTATTAGTTTAGCCCTAATGAAACCAGTGAAATATGTCTTTCACTGAAAGCTGTACTAAGTTTACAACACATTTTCCAAGAGCATGTACACTAAAAATTACTGTGAATCAGTTAACTTGTGCTAACATGTTACTCTGCGATAAGTTGTTGCGAACCAATTTTCTGATCTTCTGTATCTGTGAATGTTACGCTGAATTTAACTTGACTCTAGATGGTTATATTTGAGATGAAGGTATTCAGTCTCTTGCTGTTTGTTATTAGCTATAGGACCTCGCATGAGATCAGAGCTCCATTGTGCTAGCGGTAGTGCTGCCAGAGGCTTGGGGTGTTATTTCAGTAGCTTCATCATTCTGATTTAAATAATTGAGTAAAAATTTAAAAAAAAAAAAAAAAAAAAGTTGAGGCTGACTACAATGCTGGTAGTGAAATTACGATAAGCTGGTTTTTAGAGATGAAAGCGGGGGGATACAGACACTCTTACAGGACAAATTGTCCAGTGGGCAAAGCTGGTCCAGTTCCCTACATCATTGCATTTTGTCCCAAGAGAAGTTGTCTGTTCAGGGGGGATTTCATGACACCAGTTCATTCCCAGTTAGTTCAGGTATTTGAAAACATTAAAATAGATTTTCCCCATTTCTCTCTCTCTCTCTCTCTCTCTCTCAAAAACTTTATAACTGTGATGTTCATTACAAGTTTTGCAGGAGACCTGAAAGTCATCTGTGCTTCTCTGACACTTGTGAGAATTTTTTAAAGATGTTGAAGCAAAATAGGTATTGTAAAAGGAAGCATGAAAACTTGTGTACTTTGGGACATATGTGATTTTTTTTTTCTTTGCATTTTTTTAATTCTTGGTTAAGAAATTTACTTGTTTAAGGAACGAAGTTGTATGATAAAAGACACATATTAATAATGTTGGAAGTAAAACATGTTTTCCTCATACACTGGCAGAATTATTCAAGATCAGTTGACCCTTCTGTAAATATGGACTTAAGGACAGGAGTACCTTTGGTTTCACTGCTATACAAATGCCATTTGCCTAAGTTCAAATTGTCCAGGTCCAGTTTTCAAACCCAACCAACTTTTCAGCAGCATTTCAAACCTTATAGTTGCATTGGATTGGTGCTGATATTTGGGCTCCCAATTTTTTACATTTCTGTTTGAAATTATTAGCTCTGTTCATATTTTCTGTGAAAGATACAACGGAGCATGATCAAATCTTCATGTGGCTAAAATTCTATATCTTGCAGGATAGCAGAGAGAGTCACTTTCTTCTGGCCTCTTGATCAGAAGACAGGAAAGTTTAACTTCATCAAAGTAGGGCATTTAGAAATAGATGACTTAAAACTTTTCTTTTTTCTTTTTTTTAATACAAAACTGCTGTAATTCTAACAAAGTACAGAAAAGTGGTCTTCATGCAAGAAGGTATGCCTCTCAAGTGAGAGTCTACTTTTTTTGTTGTAGTACTGGGAAAAAAAAATCTAAAATTATTTTTGAGACTACAAATGGCTTATTCCTGAACAGTAGCAGGAGATGCTTTTCTCCCAGCTGGACAGTGTGCTGATCAGTCAGTTGTGTCTCAGCCTGGGAATGTGGAGGATTCTCCTCCTCAACCAGGAGAACGGGGGCCGAGGATCTGCAGAGCGCCTTGCAGTGTCCGACACTGCTTTCTGCCTTGGTGCAAGGCGCTGGTCACCGTTCTTGCAATGGTGATTCACTTTGGGTTACCCATTTGGTAAAGCTTCAGTTGCTCTATAAATTAAGCCAGAGATTATAATTTTTGAGCAATCTAACAATATCAGCCTACCAGATTCCTGAGAATAATAGCGGTGACCAACTGTGCAGGTCAGAGGAGCTGTGAGTGTGCATTCGTGAGGACTTTGGCTCTCCTTTGAGAATTTCAGATAGAAGCTTCTATTAAAGTGCAAAGTATTGTTATTATCTTTGTCCTTTATACATATTTAAATAGTACATGATAATAATCTCTGTGAACTCTTAACTATTCATAAAGGTGGCTGTCAGTTAGAGGCCTGAACCACTACTCCAGATCCAAATACTTAAAATGATAGATCATGTTGTAACCTTCTGAGAATTATTCATAACCTTTGTATAGGAGGAGTTTCCTTCTAAAAGATGGGCTTTGTAGATGAGTAGGAAGTGGGGGATTTAATTGTTCTGTTGGGATAATGATATCCAAGAACAGTGGAGAAACTTTGCTAATGGAAAGTTCTCTTTGGAGATTTACCTGAGGGAAGAGTGGGAGGCAGGGAAGGTGAAAGGTGGTTGAACAAACCCTTTACCTTCATCCTGCCTGCTGTAGCATCATCTGGTCATACGGCACAGGGAGTCCCTACAACTGCCTCCAGGTTACAGTTTCAGGTACCTGTGTGCTGCCCCCCACTTCCCCTGAAAAAAAGGTCAAGGAAGTATATGAAATTAAAGTTGGGTAGAGACATGGTTTCCCTGAACCATGAAAGTTTTGAGAACTTCATACCAGTATTGTTTGTAGCTTGGTAGTCAGAGCAACTCCCTAGTTAGCACAAAAGTTCAGGTTGGAGTCTCCAGGTTGCATTGGAATGGGAAATGGAATGGGCATTTTAAAACACAAATTTCCCAGTCTCCAAGGACTTCCCAAATACCTTCCTCTTGGGCTGTTGGATGTTCTTTGCCTGCTTTTTCTGCTCTTTGAATTTAACCAGAGTTTACTGGATCTAAAAAAAAAAAACAAACAAACCCAAACACACCTTTCCCACTAAAAATGTAATCAGAAGTAGCACGCACTGACAATCTGTGTAAGAGGTGTCTAGTCTTGGCCCGCTGCTTATCAGCCGTGAGCTCAAAGCCCCGTGCTTCTTGGTGCGCAGCAGTCAGACATGGGCAATCAGAAACACCAACAGCCTCGTGTGGAAGGGGCAGAGCGGAGGACAAATATGGGCAGCACCTTTCCCTCTGGAAGTACATCATGCAGGACTGTGGGGTCTCTGCATCTTTTCCCAAGGGTTTGCCAGAGCGAGAGCGTTGCTTGCTTTCGCAGGCGGCTGCATCCCCTGTGGTGCTCAGCAGGCCTTGCCAGCACAGGAAAGAGCAGTCTGTGCTTCCATGCACCAACGGGCCTGCGTCCTTCCCGGAGAATTTCATTCATGCTGATTGAGGGAGATACTGTACTCTTTCCTTTAGTTTATTTTGCCTTCTTGGTATGCAGAGTATTCTTTGTAAATCTTCCTTATTTATTTAAATGTTAATTGGTCCTTGTTAATTTGGTTTTCTGTGCTGAAAGCCAAGGTCAACAATGAGTCCTTCCATGTTAGCTCTTAGTGTGATTACAAGGTAGTGTAATGCATCTTGGAAAAAAGTAACAAGAAGCCTTCTCCCTGTTTTTAATGTAACCTTTGTGTTAGGTAGAGGTTTGGAGGTTGAAAGAGAGAGAGAAAATGTATGTTCAACGCAGACTGAAGGGTCTTATTGATTGAAAGGGACTGTTAAATTAAAAGACAGTTGTTTTGAAAGCAAAATATCACTTGACCCCAAAGAGACAGGCAATTGCGGCCCTGGGGTTAGGTATGATAACAAGACTGGGTTTGGTATGGGAATGCTAACAGTAGACCTGAAAAACAGATTTTTTTTCTTTCACTTCACTTCACTGTTTGTATATGCAACTTTCAAACTGCTGCTTTTCTTACTCTTAGAGCAATCTCTTCTGAGAACACCCTTCTTTTTGGCTGGAATGGCCATTTTATGAGATAAAAATGAGATTTTTATTTTTTTTTTCCCCCTAAAACAGATTCTGTTCCATGGGGCAAAACAAACAGAGCTATCATAACACTTTAAATAGTAATCAAATATGTTTTTCTGTTTGCGTTCAAAAGGGCGGAAAGGTAACTTGACAAGATGAAAGAAGGAACCAGATTTGTGTATCCCCCCCTTCCCAGTAACAGGTATAGAGTTTTAGAAAAGACTTCAAGGCAAAAAGAAAAAAGCATAGAATATACTGTTATGGTGTTATTTTTGTCTTTCATTTTTATGACAAGTTATTTGTACTTAAAGGAATCTTTCCAAAAAGTTAAGAAGCATCATTAAATAAAGACTGTGAAATGTGCAATATGGCTTATTTATTTAAATGTTAATTGGTCCAACGAACACTTCTAATTAGCTCTATATTTGCTTAGCAAAAAGTTTTACAAATTCCAATTGTGAAAAGCAGCTATTTTGAGCTGGTAAGCATGTTGCAGAATCAGCTATGATTTTTCTATAGTTCTCAGCCCTTGAAGGCACAATTTAATTTTTCATGTATGCATACTAGCAACGGTAAACACTTGCGAGTGTAAAGAACCTTCTTTAATTAGCTGCACAACAATTAAAGGATTCACAAACTAAATTGAACCCTGTCTCTGTGCTTACTAGCTGAATTCTACCACCTGTCACAACAGCACTTTGTTCAATCTGTTATGCAAAATCATTATAGCAATATAGCTGAGGAAAAAAAAAAGAGAAAACAGCAATTATTTCTTACTTTTCTCTTGAATGGGTTATTTTGGGTTATACTGATGTCAGGTTCATTGAAGCTAACCTTTTGAAATCTGTAACAGCATAATACTTATATGGCAGGCTTAGAATAGCTAGAAGAATATTTTGTTTTACCCTTTTAAGAGCAAGTGAGGCACATCCTTAAAGTACGGTACTTTCTCTGATCATTTGGAGGAAAAAAACCCACCAAAACTGTGCTAACTCCTGCAGCAGCCTGTTATTTCTCTTTGTCAGACAAAAAAAAAAATGACCAACATCTAATAGTACAACATACTGTTTTATTATTAAAGCTTGTAAACCAATATGAAAGCTAGTTTTAAAAACCACTGGTTTCCTAGAGTGGGGAGAGGTGCACTTCTAGCTTACCTGTTCTGGCTTCTGACACTGTGATTATACTTCAGCTCTTGAAAACATAATAGCAGATAAATACAAAACTTGAAAATACTGGACTTATTTGTGTGCTAACTTTATTTTTCCTTCAAGGAGAAGTGGTTGAAAATGAAGTTTTGTATCTTTACGGAAGAGCCTTGTCTCTCTCTCATTTTGATTGCACCCATTCTCCTAAATGAGCACAAAGGGCCAGATGCAGAAATGCATTGCAAGTCCTGATTTTCGCCCCAGTTGGTAGGAGTCAGGCTCCTAACTGCGCCTGGAGTCCTGGCTCGAGGTGTACCAAGCCTCGGGCATCATTTAACCCACTCTGTTTCTTGGCAGGGTGGTGGCCCATTACCCTCCCAGTTCAGTAGTCTTCCTATTGATTTTGTGTTGAATATAATTGGAGGGAATAGGTGGAAGCCTGACACTTGTTTGCAGCCGTGTGAAAGGCCAACTGCTGGAGCAGCTTGGTGCTGGGGAGGAGGTGGGCATGGGGCAAGAAGGATGAGGGCCTGTGGTTGCCTGCCCAGTTGCTCCTTACTCCAGCTTCTTGCCGGGAGCAATCAGTTGCACCTCAGTGCTCTGACGCATACTTCTGATGCTGGTTAAAATCCCCAGTGAAACCAGTAGTGGGTTTTCACTCTGTGAGGAGTATGAGGCTGCATTTAGTGAGGAAGACCTGTTTACATTTCTCTTTATTCTGCCGTGACAGCTGACAGGAATGTGTGCATCACTGCCAGCTTTCATGCAGGAGAGGTGCAGGTACGTTCTGTGCATACGCTCGCCATAGCTGAGGAGCTGAAAGTTAAGCTGCCTGCTGACAGTTTCCTGAAATCATATCAATAACATATTGTTAGCTCTTGTGATTGAAGCTAAAAGAGTCTGCTGTTGGATAAAGGATACATGATATGGGCATTTCATAAGCTAGGGATATAAATGAATAACTCTGCTCATTCACAGTACTTACATTTTTTTACAGTATAATTTTTATACCAATTTCATTTTGCAATATTTTTGGAAAATCCAGAAAGAGAACAAAGAAGTCCTTTAGAAATACGGTGATTTATTTTTTTTTAAAGTCACTAGGAAAATAAAAGTCAACAACCAAAAATTGAGAAAGGACTTCTTTTTTTGTGACTTTAAAAAAAAAAAAAAAGAAAAGGAAACTACAAGGAAGCCTGATACTTTGATTAAATATGACTTAAATTCTTAGATACTTTTGCACTGAAGTATGAGAAGCCACTATTTGCTATATACATCCCCTTCTTGCTTTCTCACATCAAATAAGAATAGCTGGTCTATTCAGAAGTAGAAAGTGAAGGAGATGAAAATCGTTTTAATTAGAAAGGAAGGTGTAACAATCTTTATAAGTATAAGTGCAAGGCGCTGGAAATCAGTACAACAGAAAAATGAGTTTCTGCTTGGGGAACTGAAGCAATACAGAGGTTTCGTTTGGGAACTCCTGAATGCTCTCAGCTTTGGGGCTTTTGGTGTTCGGCCCTGAACAATGAGGAGCCCTTGGATGTCCTATTGCAAGCAGTGGGAGCCCACTCACCACCTCCTGTGGCCGGGTCCTTGAAACTGAACCACTGAGTCTTTCCCTCTCCTTTTGTCTGGCTTTCTATTTTGCTGAAATTACCTAGATTCACACAGGTTTGCAGCGATGTAAATTAACACTGAGTGAAGTTTTACGTGAGCTGGAGAGAGTGAACACAAACTGCTCGTTTGCACAGACTGTTCAAGAGACTGGAAATAGTTTCACTGAGAGTTGGCTATGTTTATTTGCATGCTGTATCCAAAACTCTTGCAGTAAAGCACTCCCTGTTAGTCCCTGGTCCTTCTGATGACAACTCTCAGCTGCTCTCAGCCTGCCACAGGACTGAAGCCTCCAGGGATCCTGTCAGTCACTTGAAGGAGTTTGGTCAGAGCGGTACACGGCCAGAGCTGGCTGTTAAGGATATATTACAGTTAGCAGAGTCCATCTCCCAACTGACTTTGCAACCGTAATTGAACTTGCCAGGGTCTGTCATCCTGTGATTGCATTTATCAGACTTTCTTTGTCAGCTTTGTGGCCGCTCACCTATCAACCACGATAGGTTGTCTTTTCAGCCAAGGGCCCGGAATGTTGCAATTAACATCAAAATTATTTAAAGGATTTTTATCCTGCAGATAGCTTTGAAATATGTTATTGTATATTTATAGCATTCCTCCTCTCCTGTATTCATCTATCTGCTGTGTGTCTGTCAAGTTTTCAGTGCCCTTTTTATTAATGGTCAAAGCTATTGTGCCCAGATAAAACAGGGGTGCTCAAACAGCAGTCGGTGCTCCGCCTGTTGGGAGCCTGAAGCTCATGCTGCCGTTGTATTTAAACGCACGTACTGTTTTACCATAATCGGTGCTTGCATCTATGCTTCCTTCGATACGTGCACTACGTAGCCATTGCCTTTCCTGTACTTGATCTTGCAGCGCAGTGGTAGGAGGAGATTCTCTGTTCACTTCACGGGTTGTACCTCACTGCATTCGAGTACTGCGAAGATGTGACCCTTTTTCGTGGTCGCTTGTGTGGCATCATTGTTATTTCCTTGGCCTAATTGCAGAAGTCTACAACCGTTTTGCACCATCGTTCAGAGGAAAAGGCAGGGTTATTGTGAGGCAGAATGATCTCACTCCGACAGGTAGAGTAATTTAAAAAGTAGCTGGGGAAATACAGGGAAATAACTCCAAGTCAGTTACTTTTAGTATAGACGTTCCTGTTTGGGGTTTTCTTCCCACTCAAGAAGCCATCTGAAAGAACAGTGTGATTAGCAGTACTGCAGGTAGATGTATTTTTTTGCCTCTCTAAAATGACAGTCTGAAAAAAGAACATGTTTTTTGGATATTTTCTGACCTTGGGGTAGATATGATTATAGCAGTTGCAAAATCAAGCTGTCGGTGTCTTCGCTGTGCACAGTGACTGCTAACCACACCCTTTTAAGTCTAAACCACTTATCTCAGTGTGAAAGCATCATAGGAGGTACGCGGTGGCTTCTAGAGTTACTGACTCTGCTCTTGTGTTCTTGACAGTGATCAATTAATAAAGTTAAATGACAACAGCAGTAATATATCATATCAGTAAAAGTGTGCACAGACCAGAACACCAAAGGAAAAAGGAGATTTGTGGTTTTTAGTGTTTCATTTTTCTTGAGTGATAATTAAGTATATTTTTTCTGTCCTTAGTCTAAGTTTGTGTTGTGTTTCCTCATCTATCTTTTTCTATTTAATTCTGCAAGGAGTTTGCTGTTTCTACTTTTTTGGAGACCACAAACACAAGGAGCATTCTGAGCAATGTTTCCTCTATTTTTCCCGCATCCACCTGCCTCCCAGCATCCCTGCCTCTTTCAGCTGCGTCTTTTACGCTGTCTCATTCAACTGAAACTGAGGCTTTCTCAACATTATCCTTTTCCTGGAAATTAGTATTAAAAATAACTCATTGAAGCCACTTGTATCTAAGAATCACTATGACCCTCTAAATTATGTCTTTTCTTTTTGCCACCAAGTCCATGTGTTCTAGGGAGAGGAAAAATAAATCAGTTGGGTTGAGGGAAGAAAGGAGAGAAGACAGAAATTGGAGGTAGAAGGGATTAACAGCCAAGAATCTCAGTTATTAAAAACCAAAATAACTCTCTAATATTTTAACCAAAAAATTTTATGCTGACAGGTCTGTCATGAGTTAAAAAACCCAGTCTTTTCAGCAGTCAATTATATTTGATAAAAGAAAGCTATCTGGCATACTGGACTAAGCAATGGGAGTCAAGAGTTCTGGACTCTGTCCCTGGCTTCTTTACAGAGGATGAGCCATCTATTTAAGTCAAGATACATGGCGAGCTTTTTCGTAAATGAGATGTGGAAATGATCAGTTAGGGATACGCATTTCTACAGTGCCGAAATTCTGAAAAATTTGGTCTCTTTATGGCCTTGGAAGCTGTTCGGGTGCACTGAAATTGGGCAAGTTACTTCTGAGTTTCTTACTGTTTGCATTTACATTATATTAAGATGTTGGCTATTTCTGTGCCCAGCAGAGAAACATGCAGAAAATGCCTTCCCCTCCTCTCTCGTTGTGTTGATCACAGTATGCTTTGATGACCCACGATGCTGGGGAGCTTTACAGAATACCGGGGTATGAGCTGGTGGGAATTGCTGCTGGGGACATTTCAGCAGCATGCTGGGAAGAAAAGGAGGAGCTTAATTCATCCCAGATAGGTAGTGTGGCCCTTTATGCTTTTCATGTGTGGGGGGACTTGTTTTATGTTGGTTTCTCTTAAATGTACTGACCTTGAAGAATGGAGTAATTTATCTTTTCATTATCTCTATATTCTTTCCTCTTCTTTGTTCCCAGTTCAACGTCATTAGAAGTAAAATAAATGCAGTTGTATTATATACGTACTTTGAGAGTATATACTGTCACATATGCTCTCTTTCAGGTGCAACAGGTTATGCAAGGTTTAAGGTATTGATTGTTCTTTTTTCCTTTTGAGCAACATTAAAACATTTACTTAAGCAAGTAGTTTCTGTGTTGGTGTCATCACAGGTAGCCCGTATGTTTAGTGATGCATTGTTTTGTCTATTGTCTAACTCAATAGTATGCAATTTGGAGCGTCCTCAATTATCCTACAAACCATTTTGTGATAATGAAACCGAATACGGTGTAGACATGGCTAATATCTCTGTGATATTATTTGGCATACCACATATTTCTGTTTCAAATATAAATTGGTTACTGCTTTTTCAAAATATGCACTCTATTAATTAAATCTATACTTGAGACATCTTTTTCACCCCTTAAAGCTGTTACAAGTATTCTCTTTTTCCTTGTTTTGTATGCAGATAGGATTGGGTATGGACTCTCTAATTTGACAGAAAATAGTCTAACCTTGTGGTCTTTGTTAAGTCCTAAAACTACAGTTGAGTGTGCAGTGTCTTTCCATATAACTAAGTCTTTTGTTCCACTAGAGAAAATTACTTAATTTGTTAGAGAGCTTTTTTTTTTAAAAGGTTTAACTGTAACAGTCTTTACCTAATAGACCTGGGATTGCAGGGAGGTGATTAATGTGAATTAAAGGATCTCTGTGACATAGGACTAAAGGACAAAATTACTTTGTTGTTGTTGTTGGCAATCCCACTTGTGCAATTTCATTTCTCCCCAAACCGGATTTCCAGCATCTTGCATAAAGTTAAAGAAAAAGCCTAATTGGACCATATACTTCTTTTTGAAACTCTCTTTATTCAGGGATGTTCTGTTTATTCATTTTCATTGGGAATGTGTGTCTTTGTCCCTTGAAATCCATCTATTTATTGCAGTGACACCTACTGCTGAGAGAGCTGATCCGCAACAGGATCGGTTACTGTTAAACTTGGCCAACAAGCAGTTCGTGACTCAACCAGCAGATGTTTCTGTGGCTCAGGTCAAAGGGAACTTATGGACTCGGGTTTTTTTTCTTTACTCCTAGCATTAAGTGCCAGGAAAGTCAACACTAGGTACAGACAGTTGACCTGACCAGTAGCAGGAGGAACTGAACTAGGGCCCTGAGGATCTGCGAAGACCAAAGCATTAGTCTGTTGAACCACTGTGCTGGCTATGGTCCAACGGTTTCAGACAACTGACTATTTGATTGCATGCCTGGATTTTAGTAATGATTTTACATACTTATTTGATGATTTGTATCCAAGCTTATGCTTCTGACAGGTGCCCTCGTGAACAAAATCTCGCTGGGCTATCGCATCTGAATATTTCACAGTCAATCATACTTTGATCTTTCGGACATATGTGCATTTGACATTATATTTAGTTGTGCACAAAATCTAAGTCTAAGCCTTTGTAAAATGAAAACAAAATCATCAACCCGGCATTACAGTTTTGGATTTAAATTGTTTCAAACTATGATTTGAGTTCTGTGGTCTTAACTCTTCTTGCTTGATCTCTTTGTAATTGGTACAGAGGGTCTGATCCTCCCGTCCTCACCCAGCTGAAATGCACTGCCTTTTATTTGGAACTGGCCTGTGTGAGGAATGCAGGATTAATAGGGTCAACATTACGTATATTTTAATATTATATAATGAGCTAGAGCATTACAGACTTCCAGTGTGGTCAGTGTCCTCAGATGAGAACAGAAGATTCAGACCCCATTTCATGCTGTAAGAAAACAAAAAATGAATTCATAAATATGCTTTGCAAAGTCTTCCAGGCATTTTATTATTTTATTTGTACTGCGTGATACTAAAGTGGGTCATTTAAAGCTTAATTTTAAGGTTTCTTCAATCTGACGTGGATGCCAGTTAGATTAATTAAAGTGAATGATCAGATAGGAGCTACAGGAGATTGATCAAATTGGAGAGAGTTTAATCAGTTGTATACATTCCAAATTACATGAAAATAACAAATTTACTTTTAAAAATGCTGTTTCTAAAGTAACGGAAGCTTTAGTTTAATGAAGCATTCCACAAATCAGGCTCCCATTTGAATTTTGTTATCACTCTTATCTTTACTTTTGTCATCAGGAGAACACTAGGGGGAAAAAAAAGGTAAAATGAGAATCAATGCTTATAAGCTAAAAAATAATGATCCCAGATGCAACCAGTGCTTGGAAAAAAAGCAGGTTTTTTGGTTTGTGTTTTCTTTTTTTTTTTTTTTTTAATCTACTGAACTTTCAGTACCAATTATTTATCTTTCTCTTCTTTGGATCTGACTTCTTAAGTATATGCATGTGAAATAGAATAAGTAAGAAGGAAAACAGATTTTGCTAAGTCACATGCAAAGTAGCAATAAATCAAACAGCTTGTCTGCATTCTTCTAATCTTTCTATTCTAATCTGTGAGTGAGATTTATAAATGACCTCTCCTCTCCTCTCTGCTCGTCTTCCTAGATTGTGATCGCAAACAGTTCACAGTCCTCCACTCCATGGGTGCTACCAACCAAAGACTGTTCTGGTGATTTATCTTCTACTGATCAGTTATCAGTCCAGAACGCTGTGCTAGCTAGAAAGTACCCTACAGATGTAACAGGTATTTTAGAAAGCAACTGTCTTCTCAGTCCACAGTGAAAGCAGCAGAGCCTCAGCAAACAATTTTCTGTCTGCTAATGACTTTTGAAACTTCGAAATCCCTCTGCTAACCCTTCTTTAAGACATAAAAACTGTTGTGGAATGAGTTGGCTCTGTTGTTACTAAAGGAGTACTTTGTTTTGGAATCAATAAGCAGCTTGTTTAAATATCAGCACTACAAAGCAGCTATAGTTTTGTCAAATGCCTTCCCTGCTCCCCCCTGCGTGGTCTCGCAGCGGCTGGATGCTGGAAGATGGGTGTTCGCGTGAGGCTCCAGCCCCGACCCTGGGTGCCTGGCCGGGACTGCGGGAGCTGGTCAGCACAGGATCATCCACTGCTTTGTACATACTGTGTTTGTGTGGTGCTTTGCCCCAGTTTTTAATTCTTAGAAGCTACAGATGCTTTGCAATGACTACAAAACTTAAATGTGGTAAAGTGACTAATAGTAATAACAAATTACCAAGTTGGCCTTAATAATATTTAAATAAACACAAATAGATAGGACACGTTACCTGTAGGCCAACTTCTTTGTTTTTAAAAAGACATTCTGTTACACTCCAGAAACCATATATTTCCCTAATATAATTCTATTATACCCCAAGGAGCAGGACACCTACTTCACCCACCACCACCACCACCAACAATAAAAGAAAAAGAAAGAAAAAAGAAAAGGAAAACTCCAATGAACTCGATGCAGTTACTCTATTTTACATAGTAAAATGAGAATAGAATCTGGCCTAATGTTTATTTCATTTTATCAGATTGGATAATGCTGTCCTGGTGGCATTAAATACAGCTGATCCCTCCCTTCCGTGCACACATGTTTTTGTTAAAATTTAACTACTTATATCTATGTCTCTTAGTATTGCCTACAAATCAGTCAAAGAAGAGTAGGTCATCTACCCTGCCCTACTGTTTATATATTAATCATCTGGCAAATAAACCGCTCAGTATCCTACCCACCTCAGTAATATTTGTGATGTAATTTGTTTGGATGCCCAAATGTCACCAGCGTTGATTGTAAGAGATGAAAAAAATGTACTTGCTCAGCACACCAAGCTCTGGGCTAAAATGTAAGCATGAAATCTCTGGTTTATTTTTGTAATAATGTTTACAGCTGTTTAATGACCCTGAAAGGGTTCAGTAGTCTGGTGTTCTGTATTTCTTAACAGGAGTGTATTATGCTTATAACAGCCTTAGTTAAACTGTTTCAGCTACAACAGTAAGAACAATATTTAATAAAAATTCAATATATATTCTGAAGTTTCTCAGTGATACCTGTTTATGAGTTGCTAAGAACTGAAGCAGTCTGTATTGGAGTATTTAGAATTTGTCAACGGACCACAAGATAATGTAGATATGTGTGAATTTTTCTAGCTGGAAAGATAAATACCAGGTCTATATTCTGAAAGCATAAGTAACAGTGTGTGTAGCTCTATACTGCTCAGAGGATCAGGGCCAGAGCGAGCTTGTCGTTTAAACACGTGAGCTTGTAAAGCATTACTTTGCTTACTGAACTGTAAATCTTTTAACTAACCTAATCTAAGCTATAATAACAGCACAACAGTGTTTTTGAAATGACTGTTTTCTCTACAGCAGTGAAGAGCGAAATGCTTTAGTGTGTGTGTCCAGTAGGAATGAACAGGTGTAAATGAGAGCTGAATTTGGTCCATCTGTTTACAAAGATAACAGGTGTGTGTATGCATATATGTGTAGGTATACAGATATATGTGTGTGTGCGTATGTTTACATGTGTGTGTAGGCATATATTTATAGCTAAACTATTTTTTATTCTAGTTGCCATCTTTTTTTTTTTCTCTGTTTCCAGCAAAAGGAAGCCGAGCTTCTCATATTACATTAATGTAGTTGTGATGACAGGCATTTCTGGTGTCATAATTGGTTTTAAATTCCAGTAATCCATTTGAAATAGTTAAATAAAATCTGTGTGTTCAATTGAAATGGCTAAAGTCAGAACTTTCGTTATTGATATCACAGGAAATAGTCTTGAGGGCAAAAATGTGAGTGAAATCAAAATAACTATTAGTATCATCAAAGGTACTTGAATGTCTCACTGTACCTTCATGTGGGAGATGAGAGAGGTTTTTTATAATATATGTATCCAGTTGTGAATTTCACAAGCTGAGTAGCCTCCTCATAGAAATAGGAAGCTGCACACCTGACAGAGTAAATGGCTGTCCTCTGATGGTTTGTTTGCTTCTCATGAGGGGCCGCTCCTGCCCTGCCCGTGCAGTAAAAACCAAGCTGGTTTGTAGCCTGTGCATGTGTAGCAGGGTGAGGACTGGGCTTGCTGGCTGGAGCGGCTCGCCTGTGCAAGAGCTGAGGGTTTGTTTAGCTTAGGAGGGGCAGCCCATGAACAACTCCTGATACCAACATGCTCTGTACGGTGCCATGTCTTGGGGACGCTGTCTTTACAAAACATTTGAGATAATTAAAGGTCAAAAATTTACTACATGAATCTCAACAAACATATTTTGAATTTCTTAACAATCTCAAATTTTATTTACAGTTGATTTTGTAAACATACGTTAACTGCAGAGAACACTGTGCGTCTGTTCCCAGTGCGAGCGGTGGCAAAATGTTCCGTGTTTTCCTTATAAGAGAGATCAGAATCACAAAAATAATGTAATAGACTATATTTTTTAAAGTTGAAAGCTAGAAGTTTTCCCTCCCATGAAGCATCACATCAGCACTTTTAAACTGGCATTTCCAGGTTTTTGTATTTTTGAATACCTAGTGTTTTGGTTTGGGGAGGCAAGAAGAGCAGGACATAATGAAGAAAGACGTTGAGAAAAATATTTGTCAAAACAGTTGAAATTACAAGCTGGTTATCTGTTGAAAGGTAAATTTCAAGGAGGTCCATTCATATGAGGGTGTTTTAGTATTTTTAGCGTTTAGTTTGTGGGGCAGAATGGATACAGTAAAATTGCATGTCAGGCCAGTCTGAGGACGACGGTTGCGTCTATAGGGAGATCCATGTGGAGGTGGGATGACTGCATGGCTGTGAGCATGTCTGTGATGCAGAAGCACCTCTGCACCTCTTGGCTGTTGTGGAGAGCAGCCGGACCCTGAGAGAGTGTCCTAGCTGACGGGAAGAGGCTGTGCAATGACCACCATGACACCAAGCTGGGACCTTGACCTGCAAGGCCTGAAGCGAGAGGCTCACTGGGGAACGAAAGCCCCTTACCCCACCTGGTGTAACCGTGTCTGATCATAGATCTAGACAGGGATGATGGATAAAGAGGCAGAGAATGAAATTGCTAATTTTTAAAGAGAAATTAGGTAAATTAGATTGGGTTATCTAATTCATAGTGGAATCATGGATGAGGAGGAGTTTTATTTCTGTCTTGCATGTGGATACAAGATGAGATTTTGGTAGGTTTTGCTGAAGAATACCGAGAGTCTGATTTACGCGAGAGCATGGTCCCTGTGATCCTAAATGCACTAAGCAGGAATTGCAGGAGGGGTAATTTCACGTGGCAGTGCTTTGAAGGCCATGATTATACTTTGCAATGAAACCAGGTAGGAGTGAGGAAAAGAAGAGACAAGTCAGAGCAAGAGGCAGGAGACAGGACTCCAGGAAGCTGGGGCAGGTGAGGGTGGGAATGCAGTTTTAAGCCAAGAACTGTAGCATCTTGAGATTGCGGTAGCTGGATCCTAGAAACTGAACAGCTGATCAGAATATGTGGCATTTACAGCCAGTTATTTCTCACTAAGCAGAGTCTTTGCTGACCTTTCTGCATATTTCATCAAAAATGTATAAAATTTCCAATGCCAAAAGATCAAAGTATGTGGCTCAGGCTCCCCAGACTTGATCCAAAATTATTAGGTTTTAAATGAAAAATTATGGGTTTGGTCTTCCTCTTGATTTTTTTCATCTCATCCTATCCATATTCTACATTACATGTGTCTGTATGTTTGTGGGAGACAGAAAATAGCAAAAAAATAATTAGAAAAAAATTATCATGTTCCAACTATAACTGCTGTTGTTACTTTATTAAAGTTATCTTTGAAAAAGAGCCACAGAATAACTTAAAATCTCAACCACAACTCCCTCTCCCCTCCCCAATCCAAATAACCATACATTTGAACTGATGCTTAGGGTTAAACATCAGAATTAATAAACTCCACTGGGATCTGTCAGCATTTCCAAATTTCGATAGAGCATAAAATGCTAAAATTAACTACCCAAACCTTCCTAAGCATGTAAAGGCACCAGTTCCCATTGAGGTCAACTGAATAAATGAAATTTAAACTGCATTTTTCAAGCTGTTACAGAATAATGACAAGTCACAAAGACTTTTCTAAACCCTCTCAATATATGTATGTGTCTCTACATGCAGTGCATTTCTTGAATTTTTATGTTCTTGTTTGCCAACATGCCTTGTTTAAGCATGGTGAGGAAAAATAACACCTGTGGTATGTGGAATACAGACAGAAAGTGGATTCTAGTTTTTGTTTGTTTTGTTGTTTGTTTTTTTTTTAAATTTGTTTTTAGGAAGTGGGTAGGCAGATATTAAAAATCTCAGTCAACTTCAGGCAGTGGCAGCCCTAAGCACTACAACCCTCAGATGTTAAGCTGATCCTTTTGAACATGGAATTTGGTTTGTTTCGAAAGTTAAGCAAACTTTCAAAAATGTTAAAAATGTGTTTGTATGTACCCCCATTTTTGAATGATTGTGATCTGCTGCACAGAAAACTTTCATGGAAACCAAGACTTTTATTTGTTTGCTGCCTTCGGAAATTAGATACTGCAAGCTAAACTTAAGTGCAGTTCTATAGCTTATAGGTATAAGCCTTTTCCTTTTATATACTTGATCTCGCTAATATTTTTACAAACAACATTGACAGCATGTAAGTAATGGGTCCCCAAAATGAAACCTGAATCTGAGCGCTGTTAAACTTGAAAAAGATCTGCATTACATCTAAGCAAAATTCTGTAGCTCATGTTCATCTTTAATACACATGGATATACACGTCCCCCTTTACTTCGTACAAGATCTGCATTGTGTCACAACCTCAGTCATCCTGTCGAGGACCAAACAGGTCTCCTCTTGGAGACCACCCATGCTTTTTTTTTCAGGCCCTGATCCTGCAAATGCTTAAGAGTGTGTGGAACTTTGCTTTCAGGAGTCACCCTTTGAAGTCTACTGGAATACTCCCATGAGTGCAATTACATGCATTTTAAGTATGTGCCAGATTTGGGCCTCAAATTGTCTAGCGCGTGGCCACTATGAAGCTGTGTGAGGAATGGTGTCCACCTGGGGAGTGGCCTGCAGCCTTTGTAGAAGGCATAGCGAGTAAATGCTTTTGGCTAAAGCTAAACAGAAAGTTGACCAAATTAATTATTCAATAACTTATAGAATTCAGTAATTTTATTAGTGAATAAAGTGTCAGATCACTCCACTGAACAACACAGATCTTAATTATGTTCTAATATAACCTTAGAGCATCATACAGTTTGAGAGTTATTAATGTAAAACTTTATATTTTAAATAGAATTTTATAGATACATTATTTCTGTATAGAGTAGAGAAGTGGCAAGGATGGAAGATTATTGTGGACAATTATGCAGACCAGAACAGAGCACTTGTGTTTAACAAACAGCTTTGAATTCTAATTTTCTGCAATATACATAGTGTAGGTACAATTTGTAGTCATTACTGTGTATTAGGAAAGTTATTAAAATTCTTAAACTTGTTGAGGCTTTCCACAACACCTTCCCCAGATTTTAATTGGTTTTATCTAGTTCCATAAGAGAGCTCTTTAAAACAAATCAAAGTGCCTTAAATCACATGTCTTACCCATCGAAGGACAGAGATATTCCTTCTATAATCTGGCAAGTTTTCCTAAGAACTGAAATCTGAAGGTTCTCAACGATGAATTAAAAGACTTGGCAGAAGATAATTTATGTGCCTTTTGATGGGCTCAGTTTCAAAATGACAAAATAACAATGTTTTGTAACAGAAGGGTTAAATCTTAATCTCAGAGGTTTACAAAGCTGCTAGTCGCAGTCTCCTTAAAATTTAATATACCTCGTTAATGCTTACTTGCAAACACTGAAGGATTTTTATGATTATAATCATGTGTTACAGCACCTAGTACTGTTTCTAAGCAGCATACTAATCAGCTTAATGAGATATTACTGCACTTTTTGTTGACTAAAGCAAAATCCCTTTTATTGTTCTAAAGCTTGTCCTTTACTTTATTTTTTTCCCAAAACATTATCTTGTTTTATTGTACACCAGTAAATATCATACCATCGTTTTTTTGTCAAATCATAAAACTATCTTTCTCATTGTAGAATGTGTAATATATTGAATATGGTTAATGGAACTGAAAGTTACAAATGGCTTTCTATTTTTGGTTGGGTTTTTTTTTTTGTTTTTCTGGCTTTTCTAATGGAAATGGGAGAGATGCATAACATTTCTTTTTCTATAGATTTAGAAATGTAAACAGGTGCAATTTCACAAGAGGAAATACAAGGGAGGTGGTAAAAGCCTTTGCCCCTTCCATAATAATTAGATTTTGAAACTGTAGCATACTTTAAAATAGTAATTAATGGTTATTGGTAAACATGCAGAATGATGAAAGCACACGTATGATCAAAATTGTGTAGCACAGTTGGCATTTAATAGACTTTTTATTGTTTTTACACTAATTCCTTTGCATTATTATGAGTAGGTAAAACATAAAATGCAAATTGTACGTCAGTGATTCAATGCTTGTAACTCTTTCACAGTCTGAATCTAAAATATCTTCTCATTTTCAGAGATGGAGGAAGCTAGTTTGTGCCTTGGTGTTTCTTCAGCTGTGCCAGAAGCTGACGCCCATCTCAACAGCACCATACTCAATGGGCAGTATTCAATGAGCCAGAAGCTGCATCAGATCACTTCCCAGCTCAGCCATGCTTTCCCAGAGCTCCAGAACAGGCAGAATCCAGAGGAGAAGGCGTCAGCGCCGCTAGAAGACAAAAGCCACATGTCCATAGCAAACCAGCCCATCAGCAGTCAGATGGCACTGTTGGCAAACCAGCTCAATAGAGAGGTTGACACCAGTTTGAATGGGCGTGTGGATCTGCAGCAGTTCTTAAATGGACAAAACCTAGGGATTATGTCTCAGATGAGTGATATAGAGGATGATGCCAGGAAAAACCGAAAGTACCCATGTCCCCTCTGTGGGAAACGCTTTCGATTTAACAGCATCCTGTCACTACACATGCGAACTCATACTGGAGAGAAACCATTTAAGTGTCCATACTGTGACCACAGAGCAGCTCAAAAAGGCAACCTGAAGATACACCTGCGTACTCATAAGCTTGGAAACCTTGGCAAAGGTCGTGGAAGAGTCCGAGAAGAAAACAGACTTTTACACGAGCTGGAGGAGAGAGCAATTCTTCGGGACAAACAGATGAAGAGCAGCCTCTTGCAGCCACGACCTGATGTGAAAGCACAGCAGCACACCCAGCCAATGCCTCTCGCAAACTGTAACTTGTCTGTGCCAGCTAATCACAGCGCACCTGATATTTCAAACCCCGTTCCCTCTCCAAAGCCAGTCAGTGTCCAGGAAGAAGTTGTCGCTCAGACAGCTGGGTTCAGATGCACGTTTTGCAAAGGCAAGTTTAAGAAGCGAGAAGAGCTGGACAGGCACATAAGGATCCTGCACAAGCCTTACAAGTGCACCCTGTGCGACTTTGCTGCCTCGCAGGAGGAGGAGCTGATTAGCCACGTGGAGAAGGCTCACATAACTGCAGAGTCAGCACAGGGCCAGGGCTCCAACGGGAATGGGGAGCAATCCACCAATGAGTTTCGTTGCGAGGTGTGCGGCCAAGTGTTTAGCCAAGCCTGGTTCCTAAAAGGCCACATGAGAAAGCACAAGGATTCCTTTGAACACTGCTGTCAGATCTGCGGGAGGCGATTCAAAGAGCCTTGGTTTCTTAAAAATCACATGAAAGTTCACCTGAATAAGTTATCTGTAAAGAACAAATCTCCTAATGATCCCGAAGTACCTGTCTCCATCAGCAGCATGTCCCAGGAAGCCCATGCAAACTTATATTCGAGATATCTGTCATGTTTGCAGAGTGGGTTTCTTCCTCCTGACAAAGCGAGTTTAAGTGAACAAAATCAAATCTATAACAAAGGAGATATGCCCATGAAAGAGAAAGAAGTCTTGGGGAAGCTCCTTTCGCCCATTTCTGGCATTGGCCACAGTATTGCTGAAGGGGATAAACATTCTTTATTGGGCTGTCTCAATCTGGTGCCTCCTCTGAAATCCAGCTGTATAGAAAGGTTACAAGCCGCCGCCAAAGCGGCAGAGATGGATCCAGTAAACAGCTATCAGGCCTGGCAGCTTATGGCAAGGGGAATGGCCATGGAACATGGCTTTTTGTCTAAAGAGCAGCAGATACAGCGCAGCCATGAAGACACTTTGGCAAATGCTGGAGTTATGTTTGATAAGGAGAAGCGGGAGTATGTGTTAGTAGGAGCAGATGGCTCTAAGCAGAAAATGCCTGCTGATTTGGTTCACAGCACTAAAATGGGCAATCAGAGAGACTTGCCAAACAAACTAGACCCTTTAGAAGGCAGTAGAGATTTTTTGTCACATGGTATGAACCAGGGACTCGATTACAACTTACAAAGTCATGGAAACGTAAAAGAAAAGCCAACTGAATGCCCAGACTGCGGAAGGGTTTTTAGAACATACCACCAAGTGGTCGTTCACTCCAGGGTCCACAAAAGAGACAGGAAAGGAGAAGATGAAATAATTCAAGGTAGTCTTGATGAGCGACGTGGGTCTGGAAGTGATCAAGAGTCTCAGTCTGTCAGCAGGTCGACAACACCAGGGTCCTCTAACATTACTGAAGAAAGCGGAGTAGGTGGGGGTCTCTCGCAGACGGGGAGTGCCCAGGAGGACAGCCCACATCCTTCCTCACCCTCCTCTTCAGGTATGATAACTTCTCCTTCCCTCTCTGCACTGATAGCTTCGTAGCTATATTTGAAATCACAGCAGTGAAGTAGTTTATGCATTCTCTTGTTAGGTCGTTTCCTAGCAGTCCACAGGGACGTGGTATTAAATGCCAGAACATCTGTGTTTGGGTTCCCGCAATGCCTTCGAGGTTAATTCTCATCTCACCCTTTTCTCCCCTCCAAGGGCAGGTTTCCTAGCCTTTCAGCTGTCACCTCCGCCACCCCACCGGCAGCAGCGTGCAGGGTCTGTACAGTCACCAATGGCAATGTCGCTTCCAGGGCCTCTCCCTCCGGTTTTGGAAGGTGTTTTTTTTTCCTCCTCTTCTATTCATGGTGTCTCTGTTGCAGATCTTTCCATGTCCTCCATTTAAAAGGGTGAGGAAAGATGCCTTCTTTGAGCTATAGTTCAAAGAAATAGGATTAATAAACAGCATGTTGGCTAACCTCTCTGATTGCCCTTATTCCCACAACCATATCAATTACTTAGCTGTGATACCTACTTGTACCTGGCCACTGGACTGATTAAAAAGAGATTCAAAAATACAAATTACTAACTTTTTGACAATCTTTTAACTTATGTGCATATTTTAACATGTATGAAGCCTTCTGCTTAATTCACATCTATTTGAAAGTACAAGAAAAATAGAAATTGGACTGAAACATTTTAATTGCATTGTATGTCAAGTTAACTTGCTGTGTATAAAATAGCAAAGCAGATAATATTTCATTGGAGATGTCTATAAAATATTGAGCTTCCTGGTACAATTTTTAAAGTTACTAGCCTATGACTGCTGAAATAAAATCTCCAAGTAATAACAGGTAAGATTTCTGGCCTCATCTATATTTCCAAAGTCACTTACTAATGGATAGTAAATTGAAAGTTATATCTTCAGCCCTTTATAAAGAAAGCACCTCACTAATACTGTAATCATTCTGCAAGCCTAACAACAGAGGAAATCATGCCATAACAAATACTCTGTTACTAATGGCAACATTGATTTCTGCAATCAGCCATTAAGTCTAGAAAATGAAAGACAGTTTGAGGTACCTTAAGGCATTACATTGCCCACTGTTAAAGAGCTGGTAGCAGGCTGTTGAGGGTAATTCTTTTTAGTTTTTTTTCCCCCCAGTTTTGATAAATATTTTAGTATTGGAGGCAATTCACTGTTACAGTTATTAAGTATATGCCAGTTTATTTTTGTTGTTCTTGTCATGCTCCAGTATACTCTACTTCTGAGGCCAAATTAATATAAAAATAAAGTGTTAGTTTGCTGGCTTATTACAAACCAGTAAAGAAATTGTTAAGACACATAAATCTGCACTCCACATTCCACAGATTCCTATAGTACTTAATGCTGTTGTTTAAATACCCATGAAACACACTGTCTACTCTTAGAGTCATAGCCTCGTTTACAATTTATTACTGGTGAGACACATTAGAAAATTCTATGTAGGAACAAGGGTAACAGGCGAGAGCTAATTTCATACTATATATAGTTGTTGAGATTGTTTTAAGAGGATTGAAAATATGTCAGGATGAAGAAGATTATTTTTCTCACTTTCACTTTTAAAAATCCTACACATTGCGGAGGGCGGGAGAATGCTCCTCTTTAATACAGAAAGCGTCACTTTTGTTTTGCAATGCCATAGAGCGATCGGAAATAAAAGATCCTGAAATCATTTAAATTCTGTCCGAAGCCTTCCAGGGCTGTCTGGCAAAGTTTGGAAAAAAAAGAGCCCCAGAGTCTTCTGAGTGAGGTTGGACTGATAGAGATTGAAGAGGATTCAAAACAATGCATGTGAAAGTTGGTGTGTTTTGAGTGCCCTGAAAACTT
>NW_028262391.1:40797921-40822921 GCF_047370975.1 Nipponia nippon
GCTGTCACTCCTGGCTGAAGTTTTTCTTTACTATTGGTCTGGAGAAAAGCAAGTCTCTAGAGCTTAAAAAGAGAGATGGCTGCATCTCCATCCTACCTTTTTGGTAATGAAAGTAAGCTTGTCTCCTTAAGGCTGAATGAAAGTGCATTGCAAGTCATGCTAATCTTTAACTTTGGTGCAGAAAAAGATTTGTTCAGATCCTGACACCAGGAAAAGCACAGGCAGTTGCCAGTACTGAGCTTCTGTTCCCTGCTGTCCCTGCTATGCAGGCTGGCTTGGTCTCATGGTTGGTAGCTCTTCCAGTTACATGAGGGCTGCAGAGAGAGTCCCTGAGCAAAAAATGGGTGTGAATTCTGGCCCGTTTCATGCCTGTGCGATAGCTGCACCCGAGTTTCCTTTCAAGTACCTGTTGCAGGGCCATTGCTGCCTACCAGTTGGTACCTGCATCAGCTGGCGATACTCGAGTTTAAGAAGTCTTTGACTAATGCTGTTCTCAACTGTAGAGCATCCCTTCACCCCTGTCCCTAGCAAACCCAGCCTGAGCTTGTGGCATTTTCTCTGGTATTGGCGTGATCTAGTTGACTGCACCGACTTAATGCTCTTCATCATTCTTTGAAGACTAGGGTTTCCAACTTGTACTTTCAAAGATCTTACTGCCTAGGCTAGCTGCAGTTTAGAGGGTCTCAAAATTTATTAGACAGTTACTCTGGGGTCCAAAGAAAACCCAGAAGCTTGGCTGCAGTTTCACAGGCTAGCATATAAGTGAGTATTACTAAAAGTGAGGGGGAAGGAAACATTAGGCAGAGGTCCAAGAATAGGCTGAAATACCAGTGTGGTATTTTCTGTTTGTGCACTGTGATCACGCGGTGTGGAGTGTGACATTCCTAGGAGCTCAGTCATGGACAGCCTAAGTCCCTGAAGAACCAAAACGCCTCAGATACCACAGGTCCACCTGAGGCATGTGGCCAGCATTTGGCATTCACAGGTATGGGCCCTGGTAGGGTCCCAAACCCACCAGGGACAGGTCCCAGACCCTCCCCACCCGCCTCCCACGCCCCAGGGAAGGTGGGAAGGAAGGCTTGGCATGCTTGTGGATGGAAAGAAGCTGTGGTGGGATCTGACCAGGCCCCCAGCTGGGGTGAGCACAGCTGTCCCACAGTGCCAGCATGGCCTCTGCAGACTTCTCCTCCCTCCCTCCCTCCTTCCTTCCATGGTGGCAGTATTCATCACTAAATGACACTCCTTTTTCTCCTGCTATAAAACATACTCAGTATTTCTAGACTATTTTCCACTTCTTCCTAGATTTTTTTGTACCTTAAACTTTCATTGTCATCCAGCACGAACTGAGAGTTTGACAGGGCACAGTGGAGTAGCCGTACTTTGGGCCTTGTTTAAATACTAAACTAAAGAGTAGGAGGCAGAAATAGGGACGGGACTTCTGGGCCACGTCTGGGGTTTGGAGGTCACTTCTGATCGTCCTGGAGCAACAGAGATACTGCAGTGTTAATGTTAGGTATCTCCCTAGTTAGAAAATTTACAAAATGTACAGTAGTTACTGCTCCTTGTTTTTCGGGTGTGCTCTGTAAAGATGGCTGTAAGCGGGATTTTTATAATTGTACTTCTGTCAGCTGTGATTCCTGCTCATTCCTGTCTTGAGTTCTAGCTATGTTTTCCTCACGTGTCTCTTTTTAGGTGTCCCTTCATTAGGTTTTTAGGAATGCCTTACCACATATATCATAGGCTAATGTAATTGAAAACTGATCTCCTCACATCTCATCTAACACCAAGATACGGGAGTGGTCTCTTTATCAAAGACTGCATAATTTTCCCTTTTAATGATCTCACAAAACTATTCGGAGAGGAACAGAAGCAATCTGAAAAGACTTTCTGAAATGTCTTAAGCATCCCTCTTAAATACTTCACACTTTCCTGGGAGATTTATGGAATACCAGCTATGATCTGACTGAGACCAAAAGGTGATTCAAAGATTTCTGTGAACAAAAGAAAAGCAAACAGCCATTTTTCATCATTTGGAGAGAATTCAAGGAAAGAACAGAACATATTTGATTTTGATTATTAACTGGAAATTTATGGGGACATAAGAATGTCATATATGTAAAGAAGAAAAATTACAGAAGTGGAAGTTGACTGTTACTGTTCTTTTGCATATTCTAGTGCCTTTAATTTTATGGACATAGATATGTAGTTTTATTTTTCTGCATATATCTTTGATCAAGCAGATATCTGCTGTGATGAATATTTTCCATGTCATTCTGCCACTGAAAAAGTAGGCAGTGAGTTCTGAAGGGGAGGAGTTTGTCTATCAAGCATTCTATTATTCTATAATTTCATTTGTTTTCTTAAAATAATTATGATGCCAGTACAGTGAAGAACATTAAGTCAACATGCAACCACATTTACCACACAATGGTATCAGGGTCACCACAGTTATTTCCTATTCTGCGTAGAAATAATACCGTGGTTGCTCAGATGCTACTATCTAGTAACTATACGTAAATGTTGACTTTGTGAGGGGGACCACTGTAATATAATTATAATGAACTCTCTGTGAAAGGGGGGTAAGGAATGAAACTGGACATTACTGAAAAGGACAAGCAGTAGTAGAGGACAAATACAGAACACTTTATATTACTGTTTCTTTGGCTATTTCTTTTAAGTCTTATCCTTGAACGTACTAGTACTTTTCAATGAAAACCAAACTCACTTTCACTGACACTGACAGGACAAGGGGATATGACTCGGGCAGTGCGATTGTGCAGTGTTAGCTGTGAATTGCAGCCAAAAGAAAGGTGTGAAAATTAGCTATTGTATAAGGGAATCCATGTTTGTTACTCATCTACCAAAACACTGCCTGTACTACCTTTTATGTTAAAGCTCGGCACAGCAAGTTTGTCTGTATTGAAGAGAGCGTCTGATAGTAGGATTGCACCACCTTTCTTGCTCTACAATCAGTCTTCATATGGATGACATGTTCAGTAGCTGTCTGAACACGGGGAGAGAAATTGAAGCCAATGAGACTGCTGAAATAACACCAAGGAATAGTCATCATTTCTTTTGCACTGAAAGAACTGTGAAAAGACCTGAAACTATGTTTGCAGCAGCCAGAACTGAAGAACTCACAGCTGTGGGTACAATTGATGCCCATCAATTCCCAGGCATTCTCCTCCCAGCTCCCCTGTGGTGAATAGCAATTTTTTGCAAACATATCTTAGGGCAAGAAAAGATGCACAGTAGTGACCCTGGTGCAGGTTCTCAGTCTATTGAGGAGAGTGATTAATATCAGAATTAGGCATGCTGCAGATACCTTTTTTTTTTTTTTTTTTTTTTTTTTTTTTGTGCAGCAACACAGAAGTGATCTCATCAACTATCTGAACATTCAGCAAGTCCAAAATCAAACGCTTGTGTGTCAGATATACACAGCTGTATTTGTACTGTTGCTCTATCTAAAGAACATGCCAATTGCTTTACTTAGTAATGAGTCTCTCTCTCAACTCGCTCTAAGAACATGTATAGCATTATCAATGAAAAACATTATTGTTCTTTTCCTCAGTGGTTTTAGTGTCCTTGCTTTTCATAGGAGCCCTTGCTAATATATCTTCAGACAATGTGGGGCCTGATTCACTGCTCCCATGCACAGTGTGTCATCGTTTACACCTCTGCACAGTGGGTGCGAAATAAAGACACATTAGAATAGTAGCACTTTGTGCTAGTTTGCGTGTGTTTTGCAAAAATATAAACGGTTGTGCAAGGCAATGGAGAACCTGAGTGTGTAGGGCACTGTTTTTATTTTATTTCTCCCGAAAAGTATATGAAATGAACTTTCAATCAAATCAGCCAAACTTGAGCAGAACTGAATATAGCAAAGTGTGTAATTTTTTACAGTGAAAGAAGGATGTCCAGCTGTACATTCAGGTACCACAGTTAGAAGGTAGGGGAGTGTGTCCTTATCCAGTGATGTTGTCTTACTGTGCTTTTAGTTATTTTCTGCCCCTGACTGGAATGAAGCTCCTACACCTTCTGTTGAAAGAATTCGGATTGATAAAACATTTTTGTATTTTTTACTTCTTGACATGTATTTAAAAAGCACTGCTGACTTGAATTTAGCTTGATGAGGCTAGTGAGCCTAGAAAACATGGTAAATTATTTTGAAGTTAAATCCTTAACACACTGCACTACTGTTCTTGTTCATCATCTGGGTTTTCACAGCTCTAGTCAGAATTTCAAAAGATTCCTTGGCCAAAGAAAATACCAGACGTTAAGTAGCAGAGGGCTTTCTTAAATTGTAGAGTAAATTTTGGCAAGCATAGAAGGCAGTGTTTCAAAACTCTGTTTTCATTGTTGCTGTGCTCGCAGAAAGATCCATAGGAGACAAAGCAAAAAGAAAATTAAGATTACTGTATTGAGAATAAATATAAAAAAGGTCAGTTTTAAAAAAATTAAGTAGGGTAGACTCTTTAATAGTGATCATTTCAGACACTGGACTCCAGTAATTTTCAAAACAGTCACTGATGAGTAGGTAGTACAATAGAAACAATATGAAAGTCATCAGATCAATTTAAAATGATTCTATAAATTCTTGATTGAAAATAAAAAAAAAACACATTTGAGCTGATTGGTTTATGTCATTTCCTTATATTATGTACAGAAAGCAACTTCTTTAGTTGTATCTTTAACTATATTTAATCAAATGCATAAAGCTGGTTCTCAGCTGTACATGTGCAACCATACTGGAGATCAAGGATTAAAGGAAATAGGTTGTAACTGTGCTCAAAATCTTGAAGGCATAATGTTTTTTACTTTCAAATACCACCAGAAAATGAGTGTCCTTCTAATCTGACTCCTGTGTGAAAAAATTGTGGGACAGGTGGACTCTTTCTCTAAGGGATAATATGAACATCGGTTGACATTTATACTGTGGAAGGATGAGTGAGCTGTTGAGCATGTAATAGTTATTATGTAGGTGTTTCTTTTATAATTTTATTTTGCTATCTAGCTTTACAGTTCATTTTTTATTTTATTTTTGTAATGGTTAAGGATACGGTAATAGAATAGTTGTGAAGTAAGAATAGAGTCATTCTCTGTTCTAATACCAGTTAATATCATCTTTTGAAGTATAAATTAGAAGGGCAGGAGTGTGAACTAAGAGTCTTCGAGGTTCGAGGTTGGTATTTTGTCAGTGCGACCCTGTCTCACACCAATGATCAAACTCTGTAGGCAGTTAACACTGAGCTAACCAGGTTTGTCTGCTTATGACAGTGCCAACAACAGTAATGTCACTTCTCTTAAAAACTTGCAAGATGGTACACCAGGAAAGAGGCACTGCACTTCGGACCGATAGGAAACCGCAAAAGCTGTCCATCTACTCCATTGCATTCTGAAACAGAATGTGCACAGAAGTAGCATTAGAAATAGTTTTTGCTGACATAAATATTGCATCTACTATTTTCTTAGACTCTTACCATTTATAGTACATTCTGCTGATAAGCTGAATGCAGCCTATATGCGGGGAGAGAGATGTAGAAATAGATGACCTACCCTGAAGTACTTGGCTTATAAGGTCTTCCTTTTGATTATCTGTGTCTGGGTGGGTGAACAAAAATTCAGAACTTCCCTTGAGACAAGTAACATGCAATGTTTGCTGGCATGTTTGCTTCCCTTTCAAATATTCCACAGATTGTACAGACAAAAGACAGATTAGGCTTTGCATCAGATTTACTAGAGCTCTACCTCCTTGCTTTTGGACTCCAGCTTGCATTTTACACTTCTGTCTGAAGTTGCTGAAGAATTAAGCTTGTGTGTGCACTGTTTGTACATAACAGGCTTTCCCAAGTGACTATTTAGCACTATTAAAAAACAAGACCAAGACTGGCAATAAGATTCTGGTAAATGTAAATGGATTCTATTTAAAAATGGCCCATGGCATCTTTCTGTAATGACCATCTTTTCGCTGCATGCAGAGAGTGCTGGTGGCATTAGTGAACAAAAAAATACACAGATTTTCAGGGATCCTGGCCTGATTTGCATTTACAGTACAGATGTTTAGCACTGTTTGGCAGTGTAGTGGACTTAAAGTATAGGAAGAAATATAATGTAAGTACACTTCAAGCCTTCCTGACACTGCCTGACTGCTGCGCATTGTGGAAGTATTAAGGTACACTCTTGTAGCATTCTCAGTTAGAGCTGCATGGTTCATAAAGCCAAATTCTGATATACCAGTGCCATCTACTAGGTTTTAATCAGTTACATCAGGTGTGAGTTTAGTACAGTGATTTGGAGTCAAACATGAGCGTAGTGATAATTTTTACTGCTCTTCTGTAAATGTTGTGTTTTGAGAGATACTCCTTTCTTCAGTGTCTGTCACTGGATAATGTTTTTTTAAACCCTCATCTGAATTTTTATGTGTTTATTTTTTAATTTCCTGTCAATAGAAACAGAATCAGTGGCTCTGTCTGTTATTAATATTTAAAATGTGGGTGTTTGGGTTTTTTTTAACACCCTAGTTGCTATGCCCCTTTAAATTTCCTTCAGTTGTTCTTTACCTCTAAAGAATCTTTCATTACCAAGTTGTTTATCTGAGAAGAAAGTGAGACTGTCTCTTTGTATTGCTGAATAACATCACTCTCTTTCTCAAGAAGTCATTACACACTGACATCATATTGTTCTTCATTAGTTGATCTGTTGCCTGAAAGTATCTTGGTGACACTGAACTTGAAAGCAACAAGAGTACAAGTGCTAGGATGCCTGGAGAGCAGAGACTGGCAATACCTTGCTCAAGCAAATATCCAAGATAGTTTTAAAAAGGCATTAACAAATACAAACCACCCCCACAGAGGTAATTTTCACCTCTGAATTTTTGCTTGTTTCTTAGTCCAGCCCAGACTTCAGCCATCACTGTTACAATGCTGGAAGCCAAGGCCTACCTAGCAACGATACCCATGTACAATAATTTAAACTTTAAGAAAAATAACACAGCTGCTGGTAGAGTACCGTCCAGAGATTTCCAACAATGAAAGGGTGGTTTCTGTCTTGAAAATGTATGTGTGTGCATAGAAAAAGACCTTTGATATTCACAAAGACCACAATTAGCACTGCATTGTAATTGCCATTCCTTGATTAGTTGGAAACCTTATATTGTCAATAGATTTTATTTTGCATGTTCATGAGTTACATGAGAAAAGCCACAATATAGTTGTGTTTGAAATTTGTGGAAGTATTCCTTCGATTTGTGCTGTTTCACAAGTCATTTATTATGAACTTTCAAAAGTCTCATTCCTGTGACTGGGTGCGTAGCTCTAGTGGTGAGTTTTAGTATTGATGACTGGCTGAGAATAATCTTAAAGTCTTTGTAAATGTTTGAGCATGCAAACTAAAATTTAACTTTTCTTAAAGATATTGTATCGTTCTCTTCAATTGTACTGTTCTGTGAAATATTCCTCCCATGCACTTATTTAATGTAGAAGGAAGAACACAGACATCCAAAGAAGCTGAGAAAATTCTCCTGATAATCTCCAAACCCAAAAACCTGTAGGAGAAAATTGAAAAAAGTGTGTTTGCCTTACTTCAGTCCACAGGTGGGGTCACTTACTTCACAGGGAGAGGAGCTAACATGGCTGCAGTTGTCTCATAAACAACTTAATGATCACAGTAGCTTGTGTTTTTTTTTTTTACTTATAATAAAGCATCAATGAAAGACTTAAAATACATTACCTTTCAGGAGTATGAATTACATTCCCCTTCAGATGGGATGGTGGAAGCGAGGCAAGTGCAAGAGCTATGTGGCCCAGGGGGGTCCACAGTCTTCCTCGTTTATGCAGCATGTTCTACCTGTTGCTTCAATTTCCCCCTTCCCGCTTAGCCCTGGCTGCAGTGGACACTCTTCCAGATCAGGCATTCCTGTGGCCACTGAAACACCGGTTGCATAGAAGGTAATATCAGGTGAAGTTCCTACAGCCGTTACCCTTTCCAAATACCTTTTGACTTACGAGGAGCCAGAGTCATGTGGCTCATTAATTCTCCTCCGATTACCAGCAAGGGCTCTGCCAGCCGTGGTGGTGCAGTGAAATTCCAGCTTGGGAATCCCTGGTACACAGTAATCAAACACAGAGCTCGAACGGTTAATGCTCTGTTTGCAGATCCTATTGGATAACTACTAAAGTTGCATGGGTGAAATAGATAAAGTTGGGAAGTCTGCAGTAGAAGTGTTTGCCTTTATACTTATTTACTCACAGTTGTTGCCTTTGTACAATAATATCTTTTCCCTGAAGGCCTTTGAAAAATTCGATCACAAAATAGAAAAAGAGTATGTTTGTTCTGGGTAAAATTTGGAAGCATTGTTCTGATGACACCTGTAAAACATAATTATAACTCCCATAGCTGTTTCCTCTCATATTTAGAGAGGAAAATTCTTTGCCTCTAATCTCAGGTGCATACCTGTGGAAGGCTTAGATTCCTTCAAGCAGTATCAAAGTAATGATAACAGTGTGCAGCTGCTGACTGTCTTTTCCTTGTTGTTACTCACCCAGCTGTTTAGAGGAGAAGGAAAAGCGAGAGAATATCTCTAATCAGCCATATGGCACAAAGTTTTATTTGCCACAGTAAGTTAAAACGTACGTTATTGGTCAGCATCTTGAATGCAAATTTTGACATAGCTTTTCAGGAGTACCAGATATAAAGGAAAAGAAGATCAGATATATTTAATTCACATTATTTTATATTAAGTACAGAAATACTTGATTCTCTCTCAATGGAGTTTCCATGACTGGAGCCTGCCATACCCAAAAGATGGTGTGAGCACAGAGTGCAGATCTCGGCCCCTGCTTCGGGTCCTAAAAGGTAAATTAAGAACTGTTGAGATAGCATTTCAGATTTCTACAATGCAGTTGCAGTTTGCTTACATTGTACATTATACAAATTAGTATTCTGGATCAGACCACTGGGCCATGAAATCTAGTAGATGTCTTTAGTAGCTGTTGATGTTTGTAGTGCATATAGACAGTAGTTTTTTCATTACGAAAAAGTTTAATTTTGCTGTTCTTTTAAATTGAACAAGAAGCAGAGAATTAAGTACGGGAAAAGGATTTTTGTCTTAAAAAACCTACCTTTTTGAGTGCAGGTGGATGTTAGAGAAGAGAGGGACTAATATATGTGCAGTTTTTGTGAGCCTCTATTCTAGAAACTGCAACGGAAAATGAGTTTTTGGGGGCTTGACTTTGAAAGTTTAGCGGGTCCACTTTTTAAACTTTTTCTGCCATTTCATGTGTGCGTGAACTGGAACTTCTCTGGTTATTGACATACTGGCTTCAAACATCACATTTGGGAGACTCAGAGTCATAATGAAACGTAGAAAGTAGGCGCACACCTGCGTATCTAGGATTTGGAGCATGACTTTAAAAGGTTTAAACTGCGGGGGACTGTAACCTTATTCATGTTGCTTATTGCAATACTACGAGAATGCTTTTTTTTTCTTTGAAACCTATTGTATTTCCAAAGGATTTAAGAATATGATTCATTTTGTTCTCCTTGTAATATACTTAAAAACACATTCCAGAACGAGTAATACCCAGTTCTTCTAAGTGTCTTTAGTGCACAGATCTCAAAGAACTCTCTTATCCCTGATTTCCTGCTTAATTGATCACAGTACTATTTATGTTCTGTGTATTTGTTTACACTAAACAGTGGTAAGCTGGAGATATTAAAATACTGTCCATTTAAGACATTTTTGCATAAGTTTTGATCAGTTGGATGAGTGTTTCTGATGACACTGTGTTGGGGTACTGGCTTGCAGAGATTTTAAGTTGGGATAGAAAGTATTGTGATTGGTAAGCCAGAATAGTTTTTCTGGTTGATGCCATAGAAAATCACTGTGTAATAATCTTATTTAAAAAATAGATGTGCTTTTTCCATGTGGTTAATGATTCTGGATAGTATAATTCAGATGAGTGGTTAGGTCTCCTGTATTTTAAACAGTCTCTTCTGTGATTCTTAACGTGCTTTGAGTTGTACTTCATAAGGTACCAAGAAATATTTGATCAGGTACGAATCTTGTTTTCTACGAATAGCCACTTAAGTGGTTCTGCACTGTCTTGCAAACTTGTAATTTCATATGGTGAGGTGTTATCTCTTAAAAAATAAGTCTTGACCCATATAATCAGTACAATTGTTGTTTGTTTCCTTATAGAAGCATTATAATTAAAGCCATCATGAGCAGATTCAAAACAAGGTGTGCAAATATTTTTCCATAGAATATGATTCTTTCTTCATCTGGTGGCCCATGTTGCTATTCTTCTCACTGTTTCCATTGCTGTTACTTAAAAGGCTTTGACAAATATAATAGACTTTGCATAATGATTCCATTGTAAGTCACTTCCAGCATATTATAGTGTGCGGTTAAAATGACCCTTGCGATTACCACTCTCCAGTGCTTTTACTTTATCATGGTACCAAACGAAATTACGAACAGGAATATTCCTTCCTTTACTCAGCAATATTTTAAAAAAATATTAATGTAAGAATAACATTGCTGTAATTTATTCACTTAAAATTCTTTTTAGATCTTTTCCTTCCACAGTTCGTTAGGAATTATTTTGCTTTAGAAATAGATTTTAAAAATGTGGAATATATACATTTTCTGAGAAAATTACTGTGTAGTTGGGAGCATTTTGTAAATACATTTTCTCAGGGGACAAGACAATGCCATACACAGAAGGACTGTTCTGTAGTAATAGATACGGAATGGAAAAAGCCGTACTTCATTTCAGCACCATCTTTTCACTACTCATCTAAAGTGTATGGTTATGTATTTGCAGGTTCTAGATCTGTGCATGCCCCGTGGCAGCATCTGCCTTTCTGTCTTCTAACCCAAGATGACAGCTTTGTTAGTTTTGATGTGGTTATTTTTTTCCCTTAGTGAGTAAGCAAGGGAATAGAGAGCTGGAAAAATTAAGGAAGCTTTTTTCCCCCTATTTCTTATTTTCCCAGGAATAAGAGCTCTAGGAGATGAGTGTTCTGTTGCAAATGACTACCATGCATATGATGAGAATACCGTAAATAAAATGATATTATTACAGGATTTAATAATGCAATGGTGAAAATACTCAAAAAGCAATGAGGTGAGTGAATGAGTCTGAAATTAAATTATGTAACTTAACCAAAGTCCAGTATTGTATTATAGTTCACACACAGTAATATTAGTCAAGAATGTAAAAGACCATACCTTGTTTTTTTGTGCGGAAAATACTTGCTTCTCCTATGAAACTGGCTGGGTCATATTAAAATGGAAGTGTCGTTTGTGGAGGTCCAACCCAACATCAGTGCTTTGTTGAAGCTGATACCCAGGATTTCTGACATTTCTGAGTTTTGTTATGCTACCTGGAATGGGTCTTCCCTGTAAATGGATATAATTGAGGGACTGCCTTTATGTATTTTGTTGGGTCTGGAATACAGTAACTCTAAACTTAAGCTGTAAGAGGAAGACAGACAACCAAAATGACAATGCAGTATAGTCATCTCCAACTGGATGAAAAGCTACCACATCACTAATCTGGTGTGTCCCCTTTATCTTAGAGTACATGAAATGTGCAGGAGACATCTGTGTGCATAATGGTTGCTTCACTGCTATCTGCTGAAAATCACAGTCTAAGAAGCTCAATCCTTGAAGACTCTGCTCTGACATACCACCTCTCTCATTCTTCACTAGAATGCATTTACATTTCAGGATACTGAAGGTTATGACTGCTTTGTAGCAATCTGCTAGTCTGGAGCAGAGGAGACAAGGAGTTCTAAGCATACTGTACTGCAGACTGCTTCCACTTAAGTCCCCTGCACTGTGACTCCTGTCAGAAATATGCGATGTCTAGCAAAAATCTGTGTTAGTACTTAGCTGTAAAATCTGCTAGTAGAATTGTCTCAAGGAAGTAAGAAGGCAGACAGGCCAACAGCTTCTGTTTCTCTTGTCCTAGCACCTCATGACAAGGGTTTTTAATGAATTTCTTCTGTCTCACAACTCTTCTTTAAGGTTATGGAGATCTTTTGGACATGTATGCCACTAGCAATCTCAAACTACTGGCTTAGACAATTGGATAAAAAAGTATTCCACTACGTGTTTTAACTTTCAAACAAACCTTCATATCCTTCCTTTTCTTTTGGGCCTCAGATACTGAATAGCTCAAACTTTGCTCTGATCTAAGTTGACCTTGTCTCGCAAGCCCTTAACCAGGGTTAACAGAGTTTACCTGGTTAACGGAGGTTACCAGGGTTTACGGAGTTTAAGCTCTGGTCAGCATTAACCTCCTAAGCCTGTTTATTTCTGAGATGCTGAGAGTCTTTGATTGCTCACTCCACATTTAATACAGTTTCATTGATGACTTGCATTGCCAGAGTTAACTGAAAACTGTTAAAAACATTAAGGGTTTTTAATCTCGTATTGTCAGGAATGAAGCAGCATTCTGCCTGGTGTCTCTCTTGCTGTCACTCATTGCTTGCAGTCTCAGAAGGAAGCACTGTTTATACTTCTCCTGTCTTCCATGTTTTCAGTTTCAAATCTGGGAAGGTTTTTAACTTCCCCTTAGGAGATTTTCTTAGTTCTTTTAGTATTTACTTGTAGTACTGTGTGATATTCAGCAATCACCCAATGCCTTCTAATAGTTGAAGAAATCTGTTCCATATCTGTTTCTAGTTGACTCTGCATAACAACAAGAACTTCTTAACGTCCTGATCAGATGTTTTGTCTGGAATACTTAGTCCTTCTCAGGTGTGCTTTCCAATACCGTACTGTAATCACATGTAATCAGCCTCTAACCATGAATCTTTAGGTGGAATATTCTGTATGATATTAGTGGTTCCTGCAGTCTCATTTGGTTGGGAGTGGGCTTTGGAAAGGTCTTTGGGAAGATCTTTTTTCTTGCTTTCATTTTATAGTACATTATTGTTGTTTACCTTTGTACGTCTGTGTACTGCTTATGCTACATATTGCTATCTGTGTAAATGTTCTGTCTCCCGACTAAGATCTCCTGCTGTGTTGATTCATGACTCTTTCTGATTTCCTTTTAAATATATTTTTGTTCCTAGTATACTGGCAAAAGCCACATCTACTGTGAAGTTAATCACATGTCCTATTGCTGAGAGCACCTTTGAGCAGAGGAAGTATTTCGCAGTAGTTACTCTTGGAGAAGTATTAGCTAATGCTGTGATCAAGTCTTAGGCTTTATGAATATACTGTATACGATAAGTACAGTAAGTACAAGTCTTGACAAATTTAGTTAATTGCTCAAATGCCAGAATACCTGTATAAAGTCAGCCAGTAGAAATGGATGCATCTTTATTCTACTAACAGAGTGTGTCAAGTACTTCGCTGTCTCTGCTTTTAGAAGATGCTGTCTGGGGTAGTAAAGATTCATAAGTTTTAAAGATTTCTCTGCATGCATGCTTCTTTGTAGATGATGTCCACTTCTTACCACAGGGTGCAATACGCTCCCTTGTTTTTGATGGAATCTATTTTTGCCTTCTCTTTTGATGTCTTCTATAGACGTCTGTGTTTTATTCCAGGATGGACAGATCTGTGTATATTAACACATTGTTTCAACTATTCTTAAAATAAAAATATTTAGCCAGCATCACTTGGTCAGCTTCTTTCGTGTCTAATACACAAACAGCTAGCTTTTGCACAATATTTTTTGTTGATGAATCTCAAAACAATTGAGAAGAGGTAAAATATTGCTAATTCCATTCCATATGTTGCAAAACTGAGGCAAGAAAGGTAAAAGAATTTGCCTGAGGTCATTCAGTTTTCCAGTGGAAGAGTCAGTGGAGCATCTCCAGAGTTTCAGTCTAGTGATTTATATGTTAGCCTACATTGAGTTTCTGTAGTTGGATTCTGTAGTTCTTTTTTTAGAAAATTGTAGATCTTTCTGCAGCCAGTATTCATCATGAGTAGGTCCAAAGTAAAAGTATTATTGTATCAGCTATCGAGTAGGTTGATAACTCTATATTTGCATCATTCTTCTTGGACTGGCTGAGACCATTTTTTTTCTGTCACACAACGGCAAATGTCCAGTACATCGAAATAGATGCAATTACAATAGAAATTAATGTGATTTTTTAACCAGGCAGCTTTAATAAGTAGCAGCTGCTAAGCTATGATGACTACAGCAGTACTAGTTGTTCAACTCAGACAATTGATGGGATATCTTAGAACAGTTTTAATTTGATACATTGACTGATGTATAACCATAAGCAATCTCCCAAATAGCTAGAACACTCTTCAGGTTTCCATTAATTAAAAGGTAGATGTGTCTCGTAGTTGTTGGTGATCAATTTATTTCCGTTTAGGATGTTCTACATTTTGGAGGGGCCTTTAACAAACTTAACAACCAAATGGGCAGTTGAAGCGCTATTCCCTAATGTCACCTCCATATCACTTGCTCTTCTAGCCATCCGAGGGATCATAAAATACTTTTGCACCTGGTATAGGATCACTACCAGCTGGCTGACTGGTTGCAGAGCAACATGCAGCAGTTTGACCAACTCATGCTAATATCCAGGAGAAACTGGATCACAGAGATAAAAATCAGTTTTTAATTGGCAGAATAGATTAATTTACTCTCTGAGGAAAGAGAACATCAGTAAAAAACTATGTTATATCTGATGCTGAGGCTGCATGGGTGGCCTTCCATTCATAAGCATGACAGAATTTAATATTTATTCCAATGTACCTTTTCATTTCAATTATTTTCTGGGAACCTCTTAGATTTCCAT
Organism: Nipponia nippon; assembly: GCF_047370975.1. Lineage (NCBI taxonomy): Eukaryota > Metazoa > Chordata > Aves > Pelecaniformes > Threskiornithidae > Nipponia > Nipponia nippon. The sequence goes on from NW_028262391.1 coordinate 40,812,694, forward strand.
TATGGAAACTTAGGGAATTTGCTTCTCTCCATGCATTCTTTGTTTCATAGCCTGAAAGGAACTGTACTGTAATCAAAGCTGTAATTTCCTATTAAAATATATATCTGATTTTCTCCAAAATTATGGCATATTTTGTCAAATGAAAATAGTGGGTAACATCAAACTAAGTCTCAGCCCATAGCACTGTTTTAATCAGGCTTTTAAAAGTCCAAGAAATTGTTCTATTTAAGAATTTTGACTTGGAAAATGAAACATAATACTAAGTTGTAATGAAGGCCCAACCCAATCAACCTCACTGAAGTCATCAACCCAGTGACTAATGATGCTCATGAATTCACAGAGCCTGATTAAAGTTACAAAGTGTTGTTTTAATGACCTTATGCAAGCAATTGGCAATTCTACAGAGTTGAGGTGAATACTGTGTGCATATTTCAGGAAGTAGATACATGCTGATATTTTAATAAAGCATAGTCAGATCTGTTAAATAATAGTGCGTATAAGCCCAAATACAGATGGCAGTTCTCAAGAGCTCATGTATTATTTCTGGGGGATATTGGGTGTATGAATACCAGAACTGACTCCGAAGAAGAAGAACATCCTCTAAACGCAAAGAACATCCACTGATATTATTAGATTTATTTATTTATTTGGGTATCTGTAGCTCATATTGCATTTTGTGAGCCATAAAATGATTCTTATTGTGAACAACCCTTTAATTTGGAAGATATCACTTACGTGGGTTTAAAACACTGGGGTCCTAATTTCTGGCATTACTCTCTTTCCTTGGAGCCTGCTGTTGGATTGAAATATGTTGTTTGGTGCCATACAGTTACTGCTGGGTTATCAAGTTGTATGCTGGTGATTCATATCTAAAATTATGCTCCTTTCTTTTTCTTTGTTTTAAATCACACTTAAAATTATGAATAAAGCTACTTCAGGCTTTCTTACATGTTCCACTCCAGTTGAAGTGAAACATCTACTTTGGTGCCAGGACGTTGTAGAGATTTAAATTGGCATAGTTCCTCTGAAATCATCAGTCATTCCAGTGTACCAGAGCTCTGGATTGGGTCCTTGGTTTCACAAATTTAACAGATTTTTTTTTAAAATAAGGAGAAAAGAAAAGGATGACAGACATAAAAGATTTAAGAGAAATAAAATAGCAGCTTATCTAATTGAAAGCATATATGCCAATAAAGCCAACTACAACTGTCAAAAGGAATAAACAAAACAAAGCAAGAATTCTGTAATTTGACATGTTTACTTGACAGATAGTGCTTTTTGGACCAGCTCTTGTGCTGGTGTAAAGTGGCATAAGAATATGAATATCAGTGGAGATTTGCTGATTGTACCCACTGAGAATCTGGTCCCTGTTATTTAAAATAATGGTTGTATCGGATGTTCCTCTGTTTATTTCAATAAGCAATCCACTTCTGAATTACAATGCTCTCAGGGTGTTTTCATAAAATCATGCTGGCCATAGCACAAGGTTACTATTGAATCAAGGCATCTTTGAATTTTGAAACTTTTCCTGCTTGCATTTGTAACATAATTTTCTATGGTTGTGTTCTAAGTGCCAGCCATAAAAAATTTCTATTTATTCTCTCTTTTGGGTCAGCCACCACTTGGGTGTTTATGAAAGGATCGATGTATATACTGTCCAAAAGGATTTGGTAGGGGGTAGATTTGAAGCACAAAAGTGATTATGTTATTTTACTTAGGAAAAAGTCTTTTTTGTACCCTTTTCCATATAAAAAAGATAAAATCCTATGTAAATAATGTGTTTTTCCTGTAATGAATGTTCCTTTCATTCTGCATTTCTGTATAATATTGGAAATTGTGTTTTTATTAGAAGAGGCATTGGATGGAAGCCAACAATTTTTTCTTTTAACTTGATATTTTGTGCTCTGATCTTTGTTAAAACTACAATGGCATGTATCTAGTACAGGCAGAGGTCATTTCTATAGCTACTACCATTTCCTATCATTTCTGGGGAATGTTTGTTTTCAAAACAAAGAATTGGGTTAAAGCTTAAGTATCGTATTTCAGAACATATTTCAAACTGAAATTAAGAATGCTAAAACCTTTCTTTTAAAGGTCAGATGATATTTATTATTATTATAAAAATGATCTGTGATTTATGAATTTAACTTCTCGTAAACCTCCTTTGTAACAGAATATGCAGTCAGAAGCTTAACATTACATTGTTTTCCTTTGACAACGTATCCACGAGACCACTGCAGCTGTTCCTTTACTCACAATAGCAGATTAATTAACACAATCATATGCTGTTGGCTCCTACTCAATGAGTAGGTCTGCAGTGGGATAGATAGGTAAATCCTTTAAATGTGTATGAGATAAAGGATATACTATAGTAGTTTCATAACTAGCCAGTTTTGCTTCTGACTAGTCAGCCCTATCAGCAATGGTTCACTGACTACAGAAGCTGTGAGCTTACATTTCAAAGGCAGCCACACCTATTACAGAGCAATAATGCCTGAATCATTGCAAAACTCAAATATGTAAAAGCACAGGAACGCTCAGAAATCACCATATTTTGCTAAAATGACAGGCAATCTGCTTCAAGCATTTTGAGTTTATAGAGTAACCAGGAAAAAAGAAGGGGCATTTTTGTTGGTTGCTTCATTTTTTAAAAAAAAGTTCAATCATTGCTTTACTTAAATATCTTAATCTGGTCATTATTCAGTTTTTACCCACTGTGTATTAGAAATACTTGTAAGCAGCAGCCATGGCATCACTTTTAAGCACCAAAAGAATTTTTCATCCATTTCTCTGTGTGTGCTAATGAACATGTGAGCAGCTAAATCTCCTTTTCCTAAACAAACAGTCATCAGCAGCATGTAAGTATTTATTTGGCAACTTTAGCTGACATTTTACTGGATGCTAAAACCTTTGTTACCAGTAATATAACTCCTTTTTTTTTTTTCTTTTCTTTCTTTTTTTTTTTTTTTTGACTTTAAAGAGAAATACACCCGTTTGGGGAAAGAGGTAAGCGACAAGTTTAAGAAAATTTCCTTCAGGCTTTCCACTAAAATCCATGAGGAAAAATAATTGTATGCTTTGTTACACTGTTTACACAAAACCTGAGAGCATAGTGAACTACTACGTTAAAATTGTCTCATTTAAGGGACAAAGAAAACTCATTGAGAGACCTCTTTTCCGAAAAAAAACACTCACTAGCTTAATATCATTGAGGTCCGGTCTTGTTCATGTTTTACTGCAGTTGAAGTTATGTGCTTTTACATATTCTATGAGTTTTATGTAATGGTATAAATATGTATTTTGGTAATAATAAAACATAAAAAGTAGGGAACATGACTGATTTTGATGGAGGGCTTTGCTTGCATAGGAACAGCAGCATCAGACCTACAGATGGGAGAAAACCAAGTTCAGAATTTTTTTGTGCAACACAGTTGTTGAAAAATAAACAACGTGTTAATAGCACCCAGCTTTATATCTGAGAGTTCTTCTGAGTACCCAAAGCCACTGTTTTTGGAGAGGAAGAAACAGAGCTGTCGAGCTGGCTCCAGTTCCGTCAAAGATGATAGCAGGGAGACTTTTGTAGAGAGGAGCTGGACAGAAAATTTCCTTAACTTCTCCAGAGTGCTTCTGCTCCTTGCTCCTTAATGTTGAAAGCGGAACATGCTCTCAGGTCTTTCATTGTTAGTTTCCCTGTCAAAGATAACTGTAAGAAAAGCTAGTCCTGCCTTCAGCCTTCTCACTTCCCAGAATTGAAATGATTGCACCAGACAGCAGATTCATGCCCTGCAGAGTAGATGGCTGCAGCGTATTCTCCCTCAGGCTGACTGAGAAAGCCCTTGAGAAGATGGAGGTACAGCAAATGGATGAGGAGGCTCCCAGGTCAGTGTAAGAGATCACATTGAGTAAGACTCATTGACAGATGATAAAATTAGTTTATGTGCCACAAAAACTTGGTACTAATGATACTGAATTTAATTCATCAAGACATCTAGATGATGTACAACTTCAAGATGTAGTAGTACAACCCTACAAAATCCAGGGGGCTTATCACATTATTTAAATAAGAAGGGAAGGTCCAAGAATTCTAGTGGAGAGTATTACTCAACAGGTGATATACTTCCACACCCGTATTAATCATAGATTTATAATACATTTCCCACTATATATATCTTATTAGATTCACTGTACAGATGAGCAGCTGAAAGTAAAGAAACTAAGAATCTTATTGTCAAGTTGAAAAAGCAGTAGCTGCCAGTAGTGAGCTCTTCTGAAAATCAGTTGCTTTTAACCATCCTGCCTAAAGTTGCAGGTTTATCTCTCTACACTGTTGGATCTAGAATAAATGTCTTGATCAAAGAAACAAAAGGCATCATCTTATATACTGTCAGTGCTGGGAACTGCGCTCAGATGTGTTGTGATTTACAGACTGGATTCCAGTTCCCTGTGGATTGCTCCGGTGCTGCGAGACACAGGTGCTACAGGAGTTTTTTGAGCAGGCTGAGGACCATGTTTGGCCACTTGTCAGACTAAAGACCATGCCCTGCCTTTCTGAGAAGGAGAATTTTCCTTAATTTAGTTTGTGTAATTACTTTCTTTAAGCCTAAATTGTCTATGCAGTTTCAATTTGATACCATTTGCCTTACGCTGTTTTCAAACTGTCTGTTGTTTCAGGTCCTTTTAAATAATTGTTGCTTTCTGTCCCTGTGACAGGTGAAGAGGTGCCTGTGTAAACATACCTGCTACAACCTCTGTTGGACTTTGCATTCTATTAAGATAAAAGTGTTTGAATTTATATGATAAATATTAAACCATTTGTGAAATTTATCTGAAGATAGGCTCAAAAGCTCTCTCCATCTTCTGTCATTCCAACCCAAATTTAGGATCTGAAAAACTTTCCTCTTTTGGTAGATTGTACTTGTCCCACCTAGTAGTTTCTATGTTTTAAGGGTCTCTCTGAATTTATGTTACGGATTCCTGTTTTCCAGGACATGCAGTGAAATAGTTGTAAATGTCTTTTCCTGTTCTGTGATGCAACACCAATGTTTTGTGGGGCTCTTATTGAACAGTGCAAAAGACCACTGGCAATGGATGGAGCTTCCCTGGCACTGGGAATTGCTGCAATAAAGGTTCCTTGAGAAGCGTTTGAGAACAAAGAGGTACTTGATAAAAGCAAGCAAATGGACAGCTTAGAAAACAAGATCATACAGAAGTCCATCAGTTTGTACCTGCACAACAAACTGTGAACGAGGACTGTATTTTTTATTTTAAAATAAGATGTTTATTTGTGTCAAGCCCACTCTGCAATTATAAATATTTCATTCAGTGTAACTTTGCAAGTGTCTTGCAACGTGCATTTCTTAGAACAATCTAGATATGGAGTGACACAGTAGTATTGATTTGTGTGATAGCTTCTACCTGTGATGTTTGTCTCTTAGTCTGTCAGGTCATCTGTGCTGAAATGAGTTGAACATATGGCTTTAAATATTTAGGTTTACTATAGACTGCTTCAAGGTTGCTGTTGATGTCATGGGGATGGGATAGGATTGGGAGTAAAGTGAAATGAGCTTTCTTCCACAAATGTGTCTGTAAGCCTAGGCAAGTAATTTTGTCTTTATATGCTCCAGTTCCTGCCATTCTAAAATACAGATGAGCTTTCTTTGTTGAATACTTTGAGATCTGTGGATAAACATTTGTGTGAAAAGCTAAATGGTGGTATTGCAGTGGTTTGTGGTGTGCTGAGCTTAGTGAAACTGAGCCGAGCCCCACCCCTCTGGTTTTTAATATTTAAACAGGATAGGTGATGATTTCCATTTCAAACTGCATCCAAATAGTACTCTCTGAGTTTGTGGCAGATGAAGTAGTTCACACTTTATCACCAATTATCAAAACTTCAATTAACAGCAAGTTCATACTGGGGATAATACAAGTTTTGTACGTTTTTTTTTTTTTTTTCTCGTGAACAGTTATCGGAAGATTTGAGTATGCAAACCTTTCAGGATTCTTTTTGGCCTTTGGATAAGGAAAGTTAAACTTTCTAATTTTACTGACCTAAACCAATTCTAATGTACTCTCCTTTTAAATTAAGGGGATTTTTATTTAGTTACGAATTAGAGGGTTTGGTCAAAAATATCTTTGTGCCTAACTGTCCAGAAATCCCCAGCAATACCACTAAAATAAACATGGTAGTATCTGTACTTAGCAAAATTCTCTGTTTTCTTCAGATACTAACTGTAACCTACAGTACTTGAAGGTGTGTCACACAAAAACATATTTCTTGAGAAATGTATTGTTAGGAGTTTTTAAAAGATTACTGTTGGGGGTTGAGTCATCAGTGGCAAATGGTTAGATTCCCACAAAAAAATTGATTAGCCTCTGACAGTGACCTTTATAATAAACTTGCATTTTATCACAACATTTGTAAGGTGCAGGACAGGCTTGTGTTGGTTTACAGGTCTGTCCTTCACCACAATAGAATAGTGCTGTCTGTGGCAGAATTACTTCACAGGTACATTGAGTTCAGAGCCTCTGTGTTTGCTATAATGGATATCTTGAAAAGTAAACAAATAATTTATTTCCTTAACGTTTTTTTTTCCTATAAATAAATATTGAAGTTGTTTCTTAAAAAGAAAAAAAATGCCAAACCAAACAAGACTATTAAATATGAGATAAGTGTAGACTGGGAACAATTGCTCCTGAAAAAGAATTTGTGCCTGAAAAGCATTCCTGCTTTTTCAGTTATGTTAGCTGTTTTAATATTAGTTAAGTTTTAATATAAGCTGTTACTTCTTGCAAACTCTGCTCTGCTTATGTCCTTAGATCATCATAGCTGTAACAGCATTATAACTAAAATATAGTAGAGAATTGCAGTAAAAATTACTGAAACATATTCTACTTTTAAAATTGAATAGGGCTACTATTGACATAAGCATTAAAAGGCCAAACTGAGAAGATATCATTACTGACACAGAGGAACGTTTTGCCTTTTTACATAGTGTGTTATTAGTGAGGCATGCCTTGTACATGTTTCCCCAAAGAGCCCAACATTTCCACGTTACTTCCATTTCCAGCTTTTGTGTTCTGAAAACTTCACTGTGTTTAACCCAGGAACTCTTTCACAACTCATGAAGCACGTAAGTTTCCCAAAACCAAATCCTGGTTTCGCTGAGCTCTAAGCAAAAACACAGCTTAAACACCATGCTGGGTTGTGACTGGATCATGAAAAGCACCATCCAGTTCTCAGTGTTAGCGATGGAAAACTTTGTTCCCTTCCCATTCTGGTACTATGCCGAGAAACGGGTTGGTGTTGAGTTTCTGAGCCTAGACAGGTTTGAAATGAGGAGCTGGTGGAGATGAGGTAGTAACTTTGAAGTACTAGAAGGATTTTCTGTCTCCGGTGGCCGAGGTTGCGAATGAGCTGTGCCTGGTGCTCTTCCTGAACATGTTGCAAGAAGTTACACTCCCAACAGCCCTGCAAGAGAAAGAACTGATTTGGCAGTTTGTCTCAGACTTGTTCTTTATTGCTGGAGGTCAGGGCTGCAGGGCTTCAGCATCAGCTATGCTTTTTACTTCAACAAAATTTTTGTTGCAACTTACGTTGCAACATTATTTATTTAAATATTATTTAAATACATCGTTTTTTCCTAATAGGTTTTTAGTAGGTTGTATTATGTTTGAAATACTGACAAATACGCACTTCTTCATTGGAAGTAAATGTTTTCATGGTGTGAGATAGATGACTGCTAAGATAAATGCCAATATTTTTCCCCATACAGGGTATATTCCTAAGGTTTTAGGGGACTGTAAAACTCATAAGGGATACATAATGAAAATTAGCAAGACGGCCATTAGCTTGGTGGATGCAGAAGAATCATTTTTGGCTAGGTGTTTTGGCATTCTTAGGTTAGTATTTCCATCTTGGTATGCGAACAGGAAGCTGTGTTTGATGTAGGCCGTTGAAAAACAACGTTTGCATCCAACAGTCCTGCAGAATGCCACAGAGAAGAGCAGTGTACATCTGAGGCTTGATGTGCTATACTGCATGGTGGTGTACAGTACATGCTCCAGAAGAGTTTTGTTCAAATTTCTTAATGGGCTTTGACAGGTTGTTTGTAGCTTAATTTACAAATGAATTTGATTAAAGAGCTCAATGAAAGAGTCTATATTCAAGTTTGGATTTGAAGTTGTGGTCTACTAAAATGAAATGGAGGCTCCCAAATTAACACCTCTGGAAATATTTGATTATCTTCATAGTTTGGGTTTGTTTTCCACACAGATAATCTGTGAAGTAAAAATGAATAAGCTACCCCTTTTCCCACCATAATCAATGACAAGGTTTTTATTTGACTATAATATTGCAGGTGTTATCATAAGCTCAAGCGTCTTGTACTGAGTGGTACATAGGTCTAGTTCAGTTATAGTTGGGGGATGAAAGACTGTCTTTGTTCTTTCAGTTCGAATTTCTAACCCCAAAAAAGCCTCTTCAGGCCACAGGCTATGAAGGAGCCATGGAGGGAGCAACGAGGCCCCAGATGTGTGAAGACAGTGCCAGGAGATGTTTCTTTATGCTCAGAAATAAATGAGTAAGAGAGTGTGGACTTAACTAGAATGACTGTACTTGTGTTACGGTGCTGGAACATAACCCTGGACCTCTTGGAGTTGCAGCAGGTAGAAAGTTGAATGAAGATTAAACTAAGGGCCGGGAGCATGTTTCAAGATGTATATAGGTTTCATGGTTTTGCATCTTTCCTTGATTCCTGGGCTACACTCTGTCCTTAAATAATAAAAAAGGAAAACTGATGAGTAACATGCCAGGAAATAGCAAGAGTTCATCTCCAGAATTAATTTGTCCAAACTGGTGCAGGTAATGCAGGCTTTGACTGGAGCTGTGAATGATATGAAAAGGTATTTGGGAAGTGCTCCTTAGCTGAAATGGTTAAATATTCAGTTCCATCTTCCTCATTACTTGTGGATTTTCATTTTGTTATAGTAGTGGTCGGCAACAGCTCAGAACTTGATTTGTCGAGACAAGTATGCTCTGCAAACAAATGATTACATTCTATATGAAGGCATTATCACTAAATCTGAAAAGAAAATATTACAGGCAGAAATTATAAGGAGAAGTTTATAAAACAAAGATATCCTTTGGCAGAATATGCTCTTATAATCAAGCTTTTAGCATACCATAGTTTAAAAAAAATAGAAATTTTGCCCACATATACACTAATAAAAATAAATCTGTTTCCGATTACTAACTATGCAGCACAGGTGCTTGTTTGTTACGAGAGAGGCATGTTCATTAATTTTCAGCTATGAAAAGTGCACTGTGCCATAAATATACAATTCAAAATGTACTGCTGATAAATGAATACACAGATTGTTAATGTGCCAGAGTAGGGTATTGGGCATAAAACACATGCCAAACAGGAGCACATTGGTGATGTGCTAATGCTTTTAAATCTGGGTTTAATGTAGGCACATAACCAGCTTTTTACATTATTGCACTAACTTTTACCAGAATTTAGGGCAATATCTATTTTATGGGACGTTTTACTTTCTAGTATAATAATACTTTATACCTATATAGCACTATCATCCAGGGATCTCAAAGCACTTTACAAACATTAATTAACTAAGCCTGTCAAATAGGTAAACTGAGTTTTACAGCAGCTCGGTGGTTGTACTGGAAATAGAGCCCCGGAGTTCAGATTCCTACCTCTTTTTTTTTTTTTTTTTTTTTTTTTTTTTTTTAAAACCCAGACCATACAAATGTTCAATTGGAATTTGTGAACTGTAGGAGTTAGTTTTTTTATGATATTTTTTCCCTTAGCTGTTCCCCTCTTTCAGTTCTGCTGCCACTCTGATGCCATTCTCAAGGCTTGCGTGCTCTGTTGTCCAACTCTGTCCAGCGACAGCCGTGCTGAGCTGGGCTTCACCGGGCTTTCTGACCTGATTGCTGGGTGATGAGATGGAGAGTTTGCCGTGAAGTAGTGCAAGTCTTTTTTTCCTCTGTAGTCGCTGAATGCACACCGACAGGAATGCTGAATTCCTGTTCCTCTCATTTCTTTCCAAGATTTCAGCTAGGAGATACCTGAACCTTGTGTGGGCTGGTGGTGGAGGGGACAGAGGGGGCTTTTATCTTACACCTGAAGACCCATGTACATTTTAAATTAGAATGCAAACTGGGTATTGTTAATGGTTTCAGCCTAGCAGGGCAGAGTAATAGCAGTCA